>NW_024396310.1:785149-819942 GCF_016617805.1 Bactrocera tryoni
TTTTGTACAGACGCCGTCAAGAGTACAAGTGATCTCTTTAATAAATAATCGTTTTAATATTAAATGTGATGTCGAAATATTTCCACATATGTAGGTAATTATGTGTGCATGAAAGCAAATATAACAGACCATACGTATAATGGTATAATAATAAAATAATATGTAAGCAAATATGACAGACCATACGTATAATATTTCTAAATTTGTCTACACACAACTTTGTATGTAATACCATGTTCAGACCGACACTTAATCACTCGATTTCGGCAGTTGAGTGGTTTATCCCAGTAGTCTTATAAATTTATCAAGATTTCGCCATACAAAAATGACAGTTCAAAATCACTTCATTGGAGTGATTTGAAACTGATCTACGCTAAATCTCTCTGTGCGACTCTGATTTTGCGCCATCTACTTGTCAGCATTGGAAATCTATTACATTATCGCAGCTTATTTAGACACAGCAAAGGGGAAAAAATGTAAACAAACAAATTTTTATTAGAGCAATGAATCTAAATTCTGCTGAAAACCGACTTCCCAAATGAAAAAATGCGGTCATTATTTCCATTATATAGAAAAAATTTAAAAGAATGCGGTTCTTATTACAAAATGCTATATGACAATGTTTTCTTTTGATAAATATTGAGCGATGTAAATTCTTGAATGGCAAAAACAGCTGTTTTTGATCTTTTCAATGGCAGTAAGAACACTGTTGGGTAATAAAATGTTTAAATGTAATCTAATCTTTTTAATTTTCGGTCTAAACATTGTATAAATATGTATACTTATTGCTTCATGCGAAATCTCCGTTGTCACATACAACCAATGGCGAAGCTCACGTTTTGTCGAAGAGTCAATGTGTCGAAGAACTGACGCGACGACAAAGCGTCACAACATTGTGTTGTTGGTAGAAAATCCGAGCTGTGCCGAAAAAAACAAACGAACGATCGCCAATTGCCCCTGCTTCCCTTGCCGCTGTAACAGCCTCTCCCACAAACCAACGTAAATGTGAATGTTTATGTATGAGCTGGCATACATATCGACAAAGATTTTTGCAAGCCGCGTAAAATTATACATACATATATGTATTAAATACTTTGAAACCAAAATGTGATTTTTCTCAAAAAACTACATATGTTTGTGAACAATATTGCCACGCCCCTGGTAGGGATAGAGAATTGGCTGAGGGCTTTCCTAAAAGCTCCTTAAATAAACTAACCGGTGCAATTTATTTGACCCACCTACGTCAAATACTTTGGCTGCTAGTGTGTTTACAAGGTTGAAACCAAAATGTGATTTTTCTCAAAAAACTACATTTCTTGTGAACACTATCGCCACGCCCCACATTGGGATTTCCGTCGCTGAAATTCAAAAATGGCATGTTGTCTGATTTGAATGAAAATTTCACAGTTTGTTACCAACTATCTATACATTATTTTCCCTAAAGTATTAGGATTCTATCGGCATTAGTTTTTTGTCCAGAGCTGCCCAAAGTTGGTGAATGAGGAAAACATCAAAATTAGCAAAAAATTTACTCAAAAGTCAAATCATTGATACAATAAAACAACTATTGAAATTCAACTTTATTATTATTTTTCATTTATAATATGTATCAAAGAAAAAATTTGCATCAAAATCCATTAAAAAAAAATAATGCATAAAAAATATTGTGGAACAACATAATTTGGACGTCAAAATTTTAATGTTCTTCAAATTCAAAGTGGTGTATCTTTTTAGCGCTGTCTACCGCTGTCGACATACATACACCGAATTAAAGCCTGAAGTCTCAGCTAAATGATAAAACAAAATTCAGCTGCCCCAAATTGTCCCCCTTGAAAAAGACAATGAGATACTCTAAAATGGCAAGTTACCGCCCAAAAGTATGCAATATATATATAACAAGGATTAGAGGAACTATAGGATGTATCATTCCAGAAGAATTGGACGCATATCCACTAACGAAGATGTGATGCATCACTTATTAATGTCTTCGGGTCCGTCCATAAACATTTTTCTACTACTAAAATAAAATTAAAAAAATTAGAATGTCACGAAGATGTAAAATAGTTGCTAAAAGAGACTTGATAAAAGAGAATTTAGTTTGTATGGGAGGTGGGCGTAAAAGTGGGCGGATATTATTGAAATTTAACACCAACATATATAATGTCATAAAAATGCTATGTACCAAAAATCAGTGCTGTAGGTCAAAAATTAAGTTTCACCTTATGTGGGAGGTGGGCGTAAAAGGGGGGCGTGATTTTGATTTTTTAATTTTTTTCTTGATTGGAATCCAAAACAATGATGTACCAAATGTCATTGTCCTGCGACAACTGCTTATATTTTTAGCCGCAGTATGCACTAGCAGAAACCTATGTGCGCCCCTGGTAGGGATAGAGGATAGGTTGAAAGCTTTTCTGAAAGCCCTTTAAATTTAATAACCGGCGCACATTATTTGTTCCACCTACGTCAAATACGTTAGCCGCTAGAGCGTTATCAAAGTTCGAACAAAAATGTGATGTTTCTCAAAAAACTACACTTATTTTTGAACACTATTACCACGCCCCTGGTAGGGATAGAGGATAGGTTGAGGGCTTTTCTGAAAGCTCTTCAAATTACCTAACCGGCGCAATCTATTTGTCCCACCTACGTCAAATACGTCAGCCGTTTGCTCTATGAAAATCATATTCTAGGAAACTATACCTCTAAAACGAATTTTGATGTCCCCCAATTTGGGTCGAACTTTTGGGTAGGGGCAAATTTTGAAAAACCCCACTTTGACCCATTTAGAGTGCTCCAATCGAGTCCAAATGTATGACCGACCCCCACTAACTTTGGGCGGCCGATCCACCCATGCCAAAGGCACACCCCTTGGAACTCCCCTGGGGGGTTCCCCATACAATCATTTCAAAAAATCACCATTTTTGGCCTTTACATGAAAAAATCAGCTAAATGGCTATGTTTTTTCTTCATTTTTATTTATTTATGTATAATAATCTCTATCTTTTCTCTTAAGAAATTTATTTAGTCAGAACATACCTACCTATGCAAATGAAAAAATTAATTTGAGTGAGTTATAGAAAAGAAATTAAAAAAAAATTATTGTTTGAAGTCTTTTTTACTTTCAAGTCTGGGCAATTTCGCACGGCTCTCTAATGTCGTCGCCATAACAGCCTCTACATTTTCCGGTATAACCCGTTTGGAAACGCTAGCTAGCAATTGAACATGTCGTTCCGTTCCTTGTATGTGTGATGGAATTTTTGGATCATTAAACGGTGGATCATCTTGATTTAAATATTTTTTCAATGTATCGTACGGAATGCTTCGCGTGAATGGTGGTTCAAATACGATATTTATATCATTCAAATTGATCATTTCCGTATAACTTGTGCAATTAAAGTTTACATCTGGTTTTTTATAAACTCTAAGTTCCATTGGCTCGTCAAAATCGGTTCGATAAGGTAGAATTTTCTTGATGGCACAGTCCCGTTTTTCTTTCCTATCATCAAACAACATTGATGACAAGATATTTTCCGAATGCGCATAATATGAATTATCTTTAATTACTTGATTGACAATTCTGCGTAAACGAGGTTCTAGAAATCGTGACCAACCAACGAACGAAAAATAATGCACTGCCGTACACGACAGAGCTGTAATACTTGATATTGAAGTACATTGGCACATAACATTTAATTATAAATTCAACCAGAATTTAAAAATTTGCATCTGGATTTTCCGTTGTCACATATAATCGCAATAACCTAGCGGCCTTGGTGAGCCACCGAGAATGTACAATTTTCCCTGGTTTGAGGTTAGCCAGATCCACCGGAACCACGCCGCTAGAAATTGCATGTAATATATCGTATAAGTACTTCGAATCGGTGGAAAATTATTTTTTTTTTTGAAACAGGGGGCATATTTTGCAACTCAACTTTCTGGAAGCCGTCCACCACCTAAAAATATATAATAATAAAATAATTAAAAATGGTTGACAATTATAATAAATGAGTGATAGCAATAAATTACGGGAAGAGTTTCACAAGTTTCGATTTGACGGCTCAGTTTTCCGGTTGCCGATCTGGTTGATTTATCCAAAGCTTCAAACAAATGCCGAAACGGAAGTTCGTTGAAGTGTAGAAGAACCAATGCAATAGTCTTTTTAACATCAATTCGTATCGTCGTATAATTCCACCGTGTGGGCCAGTGTTTGTTGGCTCACCGTCAGTGCATATTCCAATTAATGTATCCAGTAATATATTTTTATCGTTGAAAAAACCATTTCATTTGGTTGTTTTGTATTCAGCGGTTTCATGTTCCAGTCTTACGTAACCAATCAATTCAGAATTGTGTTCTCTCAAAATAACAAGATGCGGTTCTTTTACCATCCTAGTATGATACTTCTCATCAATTTTATCTATCGTTATAGTATCATCTTTTCTGCCATCGAATGAAAACGCTAAAAAATGTGTATCATCTAACCGTTTGCGAAGCACTTCTTGTCTGAATTTATCTTTTTCTCTGCGAACTTTCGATTTATCCATGATGAGAGGTTTCCCATGCTTGCTCTTTAATTTTAAAATCTTGCAAAAGAGCGGTTCCCAATGCTGATGCTACTCTGGCAGGCACACCAAATCTGTCACATACCAAGGGCAAAGTTAAAACAATCGTATCTCTCTGTGTATTGTGAACTTGTGCTTCTATCCTTCTATTCTTCTTCTTGTCTGCATTTCTCTTTTTCTCTGCGAACTTTCGATTTATCCATGATGAGAGGTTTCCCATGCTTATCTTTAATTTTAAAATCTTGCAAAAGAGCGGTTCCCAATGCTGATGCTACTCTATCTTGTGCTTCTACTCTTGTGCTTCTATCCATATCTTCTTGAACCGGTGGCGGTGCGTATGTTGAATCATCGGGATCTTGGTATGTTGGCATTGATGACATAGACGTTGCTCCTTGCTCTTCAGTTTCCATCATAAATGCATTCATTGTTAGCCTTCTCTGACTATGTTGATCGTGCATGAACTCTTTGAGGCGTTCGGGAACCCAGCCGCATGCACATGGAGCTGTCTTCAAATCGCATTTACATGTCCCAATGTAAAAAATTGTTTCCAGAGATTTTACATACTCTCTAAATTGTTGGGTGTTGTTTCTTCTCTTGATTTGCTCTTGATACTTGTCAAGCAATTTATTCAATTTATTACATACACTTCTTTTCAGCATTATTTCCATACCAAGTTTTCCCAAATTCCAATCAACTTATCTTGTACTTGAATAGTGAATGATTTATGGGAAAACTTTTTTTGTTCTGTTTTAGCACGTTCGCTTAAGTAAAAATAATCTCTCTAGATATCCAGATAGGTTGGTAAATTAAGATCAGTCAAATCAGTAGACACACCAAAAACAGTACTATCATGCTTGGGTATATGACTCATTGGGTTTTCGATAGTTGTTGATGTAGTTGCTTCATCTCGTGGTGTAGAGGATTCATTGTAAACTTTTTGATTTGGAATGGTCACTTCACTTATTATTTTTTTTTTGAAATACCATAGTGGTTATTGCTTTAGTTCTCCTCACTTTCAGAGGTAATAAGAATGAAATGGTAATTTCAATTCTATTTCAAAATTTGCCTCTACCCAAAAGTTCGGCCCAAATTGGGGGACATCAGAATTCGTTTCAGAGGTATGGTTCCTTCGGCAAAGTTTCTTGTTTTGATCCCTAGAATATGATTTTCATAGAGCAATGGGCGATTTATTTGCCTCCCCACAAATCGACCCGACCTAATGTATATGCTACAAATTAGCAACATTAAAGTTAACTGCGATAAACAGAATAATGCTGGATAAACAATATACCAATCAACATCATTATACTGCGTGTTCCATAAACTACAGCCAGGAACTTATGCTGACCACCAATAATGCAACCATTGCAACAATTGTCGAGCAATTAACAAATCAACATCCGGCACACGTGGAAAAACGAGACACAAATAAATAAATCACTAGTGCTAGCATAAGTAATTTTTAAGTTATAAATAATTGATAATTGAAATTGTAATTTAGCCTTAGCAGAGCAATTAACAATAAAGGTCATCTTGACCAAAAAATGCAAATTTTTTAGCCGTTTCAATTTAACCGGCAATAATTGGCGCCCGAGCTTACAAAAGATTGTTCGGTTCGTGAAGGTCTAAAAGTGCCGTTAAGAAATTAAAAAAAAAAAAAACGCTGCGAAAAAGGCAGTGTTAAGAAAAACCAACACATTAAAAAGAGCGTGAAAAGGATAGGTAAAGAGACTTCCTGGATGATCCACCGATACCAACAACAAATAGCAGCGAAAGCCTACAGCCAAGGTAACAAAAACAGTGTGAGAAGGTGTACCTCAGTACGAGCAAAGAAAAGGGATAAATACACAATCATCGCTTACGAGAATAATGAAGCTGTATATAGTGTAAGTAGCATAAGAAATATATTTAATAATAAAAAAAAAACAGAGAGAAAAAAATTGTGAAAAAAGTTAAAAAAAATTGTTCTTAATAATAAATAAATTATTAAGTGAAAGGGAAATTTTAATTAATTATTAAGCTACAGAAAAATTGTAAAAGAAACGTAAACATTGCTTTAGTTTTGCGAAAAACAAAAGAGATAGATTTTTAAATTAACCAAAAACTTTATGCATTTATATTAATAAATCAAGAACCAAACAGAATTCTCGTTTTAGCTATAGTGTAAGTAAATATAAATAACCAAAAAAATAAAATACGGCTTGTACAGCCAATAACATAAACTAAACTGAAAATAATATTGCTTAACTCTGCGATTCGTAGCCAACTCAGGAGTTGACCGGACCCTCCAGGGTAAAAAAGCCCCCTTCCTAGAAGGGATAGCAAAAAAAATAAATATTCAAACTAAAATAGTGGTATAAAATTAAAAAAAAAAATTTCAAAATGGCAAATCCAAACAATCTAATTAGACCCCCCGTACTCGGAATTAATCCTCCTGCTGCATCAACAGCACCGTCAGGCCCTAATAACACAATTCCGCCAGAATTGGCGAACATGATAAAAAACATGGTAACTTTAGCAATAGAGGCAAGTGTACCTAATGTAGTACATAATATTCTTAATAATAAAATAAGCCCGGTCATTACGGACCAAACAATAGACGAACAATTGCAAAACAACACGAATGAAATGGATAAGATTCCAGATGTTGTGAGATCCTTAAAGGAATTTTCAGGAAATAAATATTTCGGCATTTTAAATGTCATCAGAAATAAGATAGTTGGAAAGGCAGATATAGCCTTAGAATCCTACAACACCCCCCTAGAATGGACAGCAATCTCCCGCTGCTTGACTACTCACTACGCAGACAAACGAGACATAGGCAGAAACCTCTATCACACCATTAACTTCTCGTCAACAACTCATAAATCAGCAACAGCCACGACAGCAATACACCCAACCCAGATATCATCAACCATTAAACCCTCAAACCACATCCAAATTTTATCTTGAACTAGCTTATCTACCAAATCCCTTGACATATTCCAACCCACAAAATTACCATAGCAACTAACTAAACCTTAATCACTCTAACATCCAACAACATTCAAATCGGAATACAAATCAATTTAGTCAACAATATCGGCAACAAGACCAGAATCTAAATAGTCCACAGCAAAACATTGCTCCTCGTAGACCCCCTAAACCACCTCAACCGATGGACGTGGAAGATAGATATAAGGACAAGAGCCGTTAAATACGCAAATCAGCCAAAACCCCAAGAATCTGGTAAAAGACGATCAAATGCTTCAATGATAAATAACCCCCCACAAAAAATGCAAAGAAACTTTCACATAAATTCTAACGAACCACCAGAGGACCAATACAACGAAAGCGTATACAACTACAATGACCAACACAACTACAATAACCAATACGACTACAATGAGCAAACATACAATGAGCCAAACCACAAGGACACATTTGAAGAAACACTCGACCTCACTGACGTACATTTTTTAGACTAAATAGCTCTTCGCTACCTTATTTCAGATGCAGGACGAAGAGCGGCGAAATAATGCAAATATTAGTAGACACCGGATCCAACAAAAATTACATACAATCAAGCTTAGTAGAAAAAGCAATAGCGAACAATACTCCTTTTCTAGCCAACTCAGTAGGCGGCAAAATAAAAATTACTCACCATACATATCTAAATCTTTTCAATTTGGAAAATTGCAAATTAAAATTTTTCCTATTGCCAACACTCACCACTTTCCATGCCATATTAGAAAACGATAGCTTAAAAGCACTTTCAGCAATCATACACACAAAAGAAAATTACATGGTAATAGCAAATACGAAAAGAATCTATCTGAGACAATATAGTGTACAGGACGTTAACTTAATACATATCCGCCACGAACATATGAGTACAGTAGAAAAACATGCAATTAGGACACTAGTACAAAAGCACCGACACCTATTTTCGGAGCCGGACGAAAAACTAACCTACACAACAAAAGTAGTTGCAGGAATTCGAACAAATTCAGACACGCCTATATACTCCAAGTCCTACCCTTATCCTATCAGCCTTAAACAGGAAGTTAAAAAGCAAGTAAATAAATTATTAGACGACGGTATCATACGACAATCAAGATCACCCTATAACTCGCCTGTATGGGTAGTGCCTAAAAAAGAAGGCGCGTCTGGCAGAAACAAATTTAGAATGGTTATAGATTACAGGAAGCTAAACGCTGTTACAGTTGCAGATAGGTATCCAATACCTGAAATAAATGAAGCTCTCCCAACTAGGAGAAAACCGAATTTTCTCTGTGATTGATTTAAAAAGCGGTTTCCATCAAATTCCAATTAAGGAATCTGACGTGGAAAAAAAAGCATTTTCGGTGAACAATGGGAAATAAGACCTCACCCGACTTCCGTTTGGTTTGAAAAATGCCCCAGCCATATTTCAAATGACACTCGACGAAATGGACAACACTATTAAAACCAAGATAACATCAGAAAATCCCTTTCTACCCATCTTGATAAATGAATTAAGCCTTACACAAACTTACCAAAATAAACTCCGACCCAAAAGATTTAAAAAATCTATAGAAACAATAGGAAAAGTCTGGAAATGGATTGCGGGAAATCGCGATCATGACGACTTAGTAATATTAGATAATCAAATAAATAATATAATAAACAATAACAATAATCAAGTAGTAATAAATAAAATAATTTTTGACAGGATAAACAATATTTCGAGAGTATCGAATAAGATTTTAAAAGCGGTACAATCTAATGATAGATGTACAACGCAATTTTGCTATAGAATTAAAATATAAATAAAAGATTGTAAAAGAAAAAATTATTAATATTGACTATGCGATTCATTGGGCCAAAGCCGGAATCGTCAATTCGTATATTTTATCAAATGAAGAACTAGCATTAGCAAAATCCATTTTCATAAAAAATAACTTCACATAAAATAATGTAGAAGAATCGCTAGAACTTGCAAATATAAAAGTAGCCTCAAATGAAACAATGTTATTTCATATGGTAGGAATACCATTAACAAACGAAGAAATTTGCGATTCAATTGTTATCAAACTCATAAAGAAAAATAAATGTATTAATAAAATTCCCTATGAGGATATCGTAACCCGTAGTAAATAAGGTATTTGGAATAAAAACAAAATGTAGTGAGAATAATCATATCGGGTGATTTTTTAAGAGCTTGATAACTTTTTTTTAAAAAAAAACGCATAAAATTTGCAAAATCTCATCGGTTCTTTATTTGAAACGTTAGATTGGTTCATGACATTTACTTTTTGAAGATAATTTCATTTAAATGTTGACCGCGGCTGCGTCTTAGGTGGTCCATTCGGAAAGTCCAATTTTGGGCAACTTTTTCGAGCATTTCGGCCGGAATAGCCCGAATTTCTTCGGAAATGTTGTCTTCCAAAGCTGGAATAGTTGCTGGCTTATTTCTGTAGACTTTAGACTTGACGTAGCCCACAAAAAATAGTCTAAAGGCGTTAAATCGCATGATCTTGGTGGCCAACTGCCCATGCATCCCGAAAAATGCACTGTTTGGTGTGGTTTGTACGCTGGTGGAATCATTGGACCGTATTTTTTCAAAGATGCTGTTGGACGCAACGTTACGGTGAATGGCGATCGCTATCGTTCGATGCTAACAAACTTTTTGTTGCCAAAAATGGAAGAACTGAACTTGGTTGATAATGTGGTTTCAACAAGATGGCGCTACATGCCACACAGCTCGCGATTCTATGGCCATTTTGAGGGAAAACTTCGGAGAACAATTCATCTCAAGAAATGGACCCGTAAGTTGGCCACCAAGATCATGCGATTTAACGCCTTTAGACTATTTTTTGTGGGGCTACGTCAAGTCTAAAGTCTACAGAAATAAGCCAGAAACTATTCCAGCTTTGGAAGACAACATTTCCGAAGAAATTCGGGCTATTCCGGAGGAAATGCTCGAAAAAGTTGCCCAAAATTGGACTTTCCGAATGGACCACCTAAGACGCAGCCGCGGTCAACATTTAAATGAAATTATCTTCAAAAAGTAAATGTCATGAACCAATCTAACGTTTCAAATAAAGAACCGATGAGATTTTGCAAATTTTATGCGTTTTTTTTTTAAAAAAAGTTATCAAGCTCTTAAAAAATCACCCGATATATGCAAAATGCCTTTCTAAACTTGTATATGTATATACAAAAATATATGCATACATATGTCCAAAAGGATCATATCTGCACATACATACATACATATTAATGTATGTACATATAGGAGAATCTGCCTGTGATTTTATACCCTACACTGGGTACTACTTACTAAATAATTAATCTTATAAATTTTAATTAATTTTCAAAGAAAAAGTAATAGTAATTTTCCGTAAATAACAAACGGTGTAGTAAAACTCACAAAATACGTTTCACAAAATATAAATAAATGTATGAACACTACAAACACATAAATATATTATTGGTGCATTTACAATTGTACATACAATCCTATACATAACTATATTCAAAACCCACATTGGTCCGCAATAACCCTTGTTCTTTGTCAAACAGAAACAAGCAGGACTGCACAAAAAAAAATTAAACACACATATGTATGTACATACTAGGCCGGGTCGATTTGTGGGGAGGCAAAAAAATCGCCGATTGCTCTATGAAAATCATATTCTAGGGATCAAAATAAGAAACTTTGCTGAAGGAACCATACCTCTGAGACGAATTCTGATGTCCCCCAATTTGGGTCGAACTTTTGGATAGGGGCAAATTTTGAAATAGAATTGAAATTACCATTTCATTCTTATTACCTCTGCAAGTGAGGAGAACTAAAGCAATAACCACTATGGTATTTAAAAAAAAAAATAATAGGTGAAGTGACCATTCCAAATCAAAAAGTTTACAAGCACCGTTTGAAAAACTACGCTACTCTCGTAGCATTTCATTTTACTCTTGCTACCGCTCTCACTTTGTCGGGAGCCGCAGCATAGCCGTAGCATAACAATGTAAAGTATGTGCTCTACTCTGCTCCGAGTTTTGGTAGGTACTAAACTATAGCTGGAGCGGGAGCAAAAAATTAAATTCTGCGCTATGCTCTGGCGTAGCGGTAGCAAAAAATTGGGAGCGGTAGCACAGCGGAGCAAATGAAAATTTTCATGTGCTACAGCTCCCGAATGTGTTTGTTGTTTTTTTTCTTTTTTGCTATTTTCTGGCATTTACGAGTATGGTACAAGTTGGTATATAAAAGAAAGTCGTTTATAACTCAAGAACGTGAGAAGCAGGGTAAGGACATAGGATACATTTTATCTCTTTATGCTAAAATTCAATACAGCTCATAAATACAAAAATTATATTTCAAATCATAAGCATTTGTTCAAAATTTATGTAAGAATCATTTGAAAATTTTAGTCATTCAAAAATAGAAAGAAATAAGTAAAAATTTTCATTTCCAAACATGCTTAGTATATGGGTTATACTGATTTTGCTTTTTAACCAGGTAGTTTTTTTTTTAAGACGAGCCCGTCCGATATATTTAATATCACAACAAAAAATGGCATTGGAATTTTCATCGTCAAGGCACTGCGGATACTTTGCTAGATTATTGGTCAAGGACGCAAATGCATTCATAACAAACCAAACGCGATATCTAACGTAAAGATAAAGCGGAATAATTGGAGTGTTGATAAAAAAAGTTTATTATAATTTTAGATATACAGAAATCTTTTCGATTCTTTGCAATATTCATTGAAGTACAATTTCATACTTCAAATTCTTCCTAAAAAATTATAAAATTACTAAATATTGGGAATGGTAGAATAGAACTGCAAATACACAGTGCAATGGATTAACACATTCGCGTAAATTGCGGGAATTCCCGTCATTCATGTTTCCTTCATTAAAACAATTGCGGGAATTCCCGCGCAATATTCCCGCAATTTCTTCCGCACATATAAAAATGCCATAAAATACCTCTGATCTGTAGGAATTTAAAGATAAAAATCAGGATTGTAGTGTATTTTCTATGGAAAATTTTTACATGCCTCGGTCCAGTTCTTAATGTAAATATTTAGGGCTAAAATTTACAGGGAATTTTTTTTTAGGGTATTTCCAAGGAAATTTCGTGACGGGACTGAAAAAAATTAATAGTTAAAAAAAAAAACACTCTAATGTATATAAAAAGGGGGAAAGTATATGTACATAGTTAAAATTAATTTCGAAAATTCATAGTAATTGAGTATTGTAGTACATTTGGAATAGATGATGTTTTTGGTAATATAAAATTGGTAAATATTTTACATAATAAAAAAAAATTTATAATTTATTCAATTATTATCTAATTCACTTTATTAATATATTTCTTAAAATATTTGATTTTAGATTTATAAAGGCACTTGACGCAACAAGTGCCAAAATGATTTGCATAACATTGTTTTGTTTGAATTATTCAATTAATTCAAATATTATGCCAGAAAATAGCAAAAAAGAAAAAAAACAACAAACACATTCGGGAGCTGTAGCACATGAAAATTTTCATTTGCTCCGCTGTGCTACCGCTCCCAATTTTTTGCTACCGCTACGCCAGAGCATAGCGCAGAATTTAATTTTTTGCTCCCGCTCCAGCTATAGTTTTTTACCTAACAAAACTCGGAGCAGAGTAGAGCACATACTTTACATTGTTATGCTACGGCTATGCTGCGGCTCCCGACAAAGTGATAGCGGTAGCGATAGCATAGCAATAATTTTAGAAATTTTGCTGCTACGGAGTAGTAAATGAGAACCCTGTTTACAAGTAATCCACCATCCTCTACACCGCGAGATGAAGCAACTACATCAACAACTATCGAAAACCCAATGAGTCATATACCCAAGCATGATGTTACTGTTTTTGGTGTGTCTACTGATTTGACTGATCTTAATTTACCAACCCATCTGGATATCTTGAGATATTATTTTTACGTAAGCGAACGTACTAAAACAGAACAAAAAAAGTTTTCCCATAAATCATTCACTTTTCAAGTACAAGATAAGTTGATTGGAATTTGGGAAAAACTTGGTATGGAAATAATGCTGAAAAAAGTGTATGTAATAAATTGAATAAATTTCTTGACAAGTATCAAGAGCAAATCAAGAGAAGAAACAACACCCAACAATTTACAGAGTATGTAAAATCTCTGGAAACAATTTTTTTCATTGGAACATGTAAATGCGATTTGAAGGCAGCTCCATGTGCAGCGACTGGGTTCCCGAACGCCTCAAAGAGTTCATTCACGATCAACATAATCAGAGAAGACTAACAATGAATGCATTTATGATGGAAACTGAAGAGTAAGCAGCAACGTCTATGTCATCAATGCCAACATACCAAGATCCCGATGATTCAACATACGCACCGCCACCGGTTCAAGAAGATATGGATAGAAGCACAAGTTCACAATACACAGAGAGATACGATTGTTTTAACTTTGCCTTGGTATGTGACAGATTTGGTGTGCCTGACAGAGTAGCATCAGCATTGGGAACCGCTCTTTTGCAAGATTTTAAAATTAAAGATAAGCATGGGAAACCTCTCATCATGGATAAATCGAAAGTTCGCAGAGAAAAAGAGAAATGCAGACAAGAAGAAGAATAGAAGGATAGAAGCACAAGTTCACAATACACAGAGAGATACGATTGTTTTAACTTTGCCTTGGTATGTGACAGATTTGGTGTGCCTGCCAGAGTAGCATCAGCATTGGGAACCGCTCTTTTGCAAGATTTTAAAATTAAAGATAAGCATGGGAAACCTCTCATCATGGATAAATCGAAAGTTCGCAGAGAAAAAGAGAAATGCAGACAAGAAGTGCTTCGCAAACGGTAAGATGATACCAATTTGTTAGCGTTTTCATTCGATGGCAGAAAAGATGATACTTTAACGATAGATAAAATTGATGAGAAGTATTATACTAGGATGGTAAAAGAACCTCATCTTGTTAGTTTGAGAGAACACAATTCTGAATTGATTGGTTACGTAAGACTGGAACCGCTGAATACAAAACAACCAAATGAAATGGTTTTTTCAACGATAAAAATATATTACTGGATACATTAATTGGAATATGCACTGACGGTGAGCCAACAAACACTGAATTGATGTTAAAAAGACCATTGCATTGGTTTGTTTGCCTTCTACACTTCAACGAACTCCGTTTCGGTATTTGTTTGAAGCTTTGGGGGGACATCAAAATTCGTTTTAGAGGTATGGTTCCTTCGGCACAGTTTCTTATTTTGATCCCTAGAATATGATTTTCATAGAGCAATGGGCGATTTTTAAATCGACCCGCCCTAATACATACATATATTAGCATAAACATTTCGTGCATACTTTCGTACAAATAGCGAATTGATCTCTTTAACGAGCGCTCAATTGCTGGCGAACAAAAACCTAATCTTTAAATCATACAAACAATTTGTGCATATATACGAGTAGTACTATAACTTCAACGAGAGTAAAAAGCGCATTGATTTATTTGAACTAAAGCATATTTATACTGAAATGCGTGATAAAGCGCTTTTCCGAGAAAAACGGCATTTTGACAGTTATTTAACTGTTTTGATGTCGAAAAACACGGATCAAAATGGCATTTTTTACAAAATCCTGGCCTACATCCCCAGTTTTTCGAAATTCTAAAAACCCCTTTACTACGCACTTTATAAAAGCTTCCAGATTAAAAAAATACGGGATCTTTGATATTTCCGCCATTTTGGTTTTTTGTTTTGACATAAGATAATTTGTATTTTATTGTTCAATATACAAGTATATGCAAAAAATCGGATGAGATTTGGTTTATTCTTCCATAATAAAATTGGAAAAATTTACCTTTTTTCACGGCACTAAAGGTAAAGATTCAGGAAAACTCTGAATCCTTTCTAGAAATAAAAAGCCAAAATCTTAACACATTTGGACTGGTCTCCAAAGGGCTCATGACTCCATAGTAGATTTTGACGATTCGGATCTTGTACATAATTTTAAATCATCGTCTTACGATATTTACGAAAACTTCTAACACCAATATGAAGAAACGAAAGCTATGATCTCCGATCAATTCTTCTTCTTCTCCTTAATTGGCGTAGACACCGCTTACGCGATTATAGCCGAGTTGACAACAGCGCGCCAGTCGTTTCTCCTTTTCGCTACGTGGCGCCAATTGGATATTCCAAGCGTAGCCAGGTCCTTCTCCGCTTGGTCCTTCCAACGGAGTGGAGGTCATCCTCTTCCTCTGCTTCCCCCGGCGGGTACAGCGTCGAATACTTTCAGAGCTGGAGTGTTTTCGTCCATTCGGACAACATGACCTAGCCAGCGTAGCCGCTGTCTTTTAATTCGCTGAACTATGTCAGTGTCGTCCTATATCTCGTACAGCTCATCGTTCCATCGAATGCGATATTCGCCGTGGCCAAGGCGCAAAGGACCATAAATCTTTCGCAGAACATTTCTCTCGAAAACTCGCAACGTCGACTCATCAGTTGTTGACATCGTCCAAGCCTCTGCACCATAAAGCAGGGCGGGAATTATGAGCGACTTATAGAGTTTGGCTTTTGTTCGTCGAGAGAGGACTTTACTTTTCAATTGCCTACTCAGTCCGAAGTAGCACCTGTTGACAAGAGCAATCCTGCGTTGGATTTCCAGGCTGACATTGTTGGTGGTGTTAATACTGGTTCCTAAATAGACGAAATTATCTACAACTTCAAAGTCATGACTGTCAACAGTGACGTGAGTGCCAAGTCGCGAGTGCGACGACTGTTTGTTTGATGACAGAAGATATTTCGTCTTGCCCTCGTTCACTGCCAGACATATTTGTTTTGCTGCCTTGTCTAGTCTGGAGAAAGCAGAACTAACGGCGCGGGTGCTAAGGCCAATGATATCAATATCATCAGCATACGCCAGCAGCTGTTCACTCTTATAAAAGATGGTACCTTCTCTATTAAGTTCTGCAGCTCGAACTATTTTCTCCAGAAGCAGGTTGAAAAAGTCACACGATAGGGAATCGCCTTGTCTGAAACCTCGTTTGGTATCGAACGGCTCGCAGAGGTCCTTCCCGATCCTGACGGAGCTTTTCGTGTTGCTCAACGTCAGTTTACACAGCCGTATTAGTTTTGCGGGGATACCAAATTCATACATCGCGGCATAGAGGCAGTTCCTTTTCGTGCTGTCGAAAGCAGCTTTGAAATCGACGAAGAGGTGGTGTGTGTCGATTCTTCTTTCACGGGTCTTTTCCAAGATTTGGCGCATGGTGAATATCTGGTCGGATGTTGATTTTCCAGGTCTAAAGCCACACTGATAAGGTCCAATCAGTTTGTTGACGGTGGGCTTTAATCTTTCACACAATACGCTCGATAGAACCTTATATGCGATGTTGAGGAGGCTAATCCCACGGTAGTTGACGCAGATTGTGGGATCTCCGTTTTTATGGATTGGGCATAGCACACTTAAATTCCAATCGTTGGGCATGCTTTCGTCCGACCATATTTTACAAAGAAGCTGATGCATGCTCCTTATCAGTTCTTCGCCGCCGTGTTTGAATAGCTCGTCCGGCAATCCATCGGCCCCCGCCGCTTTGTTGTTCTTCTGGCGGGTAATTGCTATTCGAACTTCTTCATGATCGGGCAATGCAACGTCGGCTCCATCGTCGTCGAATGGGGAATCGGGTTCGCCTTCTCCTGGCGTTGTGCATTCACTGCCATTTAGCAGGCTGGAGAAGTGTTCCCTCCATAATTTAAGTATGCTCTGGGCATCGGTGACTAGATCACCTTTGGGGGTTCTACAAGAGTATGCTCCGGTCTCGAAACCTTCTGTAAGCCGTAGCATTTTTTCGTAGAATTTTCGAGCATTACCCCTGTCGGCCAGCTTATCAAGCTCTTCATACTCACGCATTTCGGCCTCTTTCTTTTTCTGTCTGCAAATGCCACCACGAATCCCACACGAAACTTGCGCTCTTTTTTATGGCCACTGTAGTAAGTGCCACAAGGACCTACTCGTCTCTGTCCTTGTCCCGTCCATCGCATTTCATGGACGGCGGTGATATCAGCCTTTATTTTCACGAAGACATCAACCAGCTGGGCAGCGGCACCTTCCCAATTAAGGGACCGGACATTCCAGGTGCATGCCCTCAATTCGTAGTCCTTATTTCGTTTGCCATGGTCGTCATCAAAAGAGGGGTTTCTCATCCGAGGCTGTTTGTCATTTTTCATCGGGGTAGGCTTTTTACGTGGCGGGTCCCAAACCCAGCGCAAAACCCTATGCAGGGGATGTTTCGCCTTCTCACTTTAGCTCACCTTCGAACGGATGTTCTTAGGCTACCCAGATACTTGGTCAAAGACCGGAAGTCGTGAGCTGCTTGAGCCATGTGTAAAAGAATCGTTTCTGGCCACTCCCAAGTGAATGGCGATCAGAGAACTTTCCTCACTTGCGTGAACTTCTACACATGACTCTATCCTTAAGATCCGATCAATTAAAATTATTAAAAGCAATTGCACCTACTGGACATCCGAGAGTAGAGCTGCCACAAAGGCAACAATATCAAGAGGCAAGTTCAGGCATCCACCTTGAGGTGCCGCATATGACACAGAAACATTTTATGGAGGTTATGAAGAATGGCCGACCTTCCGGGACATGTTCACAGCCGTCTACATCAACCATGTGTGAATACTTAGGTGCCTACTTCGCTTCACCCTTGTGACACTTATCTTTTTCACTTCTTTCTTTTGTTTTAAATAAAACGACCGGTTTTATATTATAAGGGTAATTCAAAGTTAATTTTAATTAGATTTCATTTTCGGTTATATATTTCAGATATGATTCAATATTAATTTTAGCAAATATGCTGAACTATAACTGAACGGCGATCGAAAAAGCGAGGATCACAACACAGCGACGTGCTTCGAGGGCTGACGAAAACGAAACAAACAAAATTTTTAACAAAACACAACCGTTCACATCCAAACAAAGAAAACTTACGTAATGCGAACTATGAACAAGAGGGCATAAACTTAAAACTTCCGAGAAGTTTAAAAAATTAAACATTAACGAAAGTAAAAACTTTGCTCAAATTTAATTGCTTATATTGTCACAAAAGACACAATTTAATGCTTCATTACAGCAGATATCTAATTTCACCCCAAAGAAGCGCTTACACAAAAAATTATAGAACCAGTTACCAACATACCAGAGGGAAAATACCTTAATTGACAGTTAAGGAAATTTCAAAGATAAAGGAAACTTCCCCCCCATAACAAACAAAACTAAAGAAGATCAGTATTGTGAGGACTTGGCCGGCACGTCGTACGACTACCACTAGAGCCACAATTTTCCAATATCCCAAATAAAGGTAGAAAAAAAAGTCAGAATTCAGTGTAACAATGTTAAGAAATCATCGTTCAAAAGGTTAGATTGTTTACAATTATGAGGAAAACGAGCGTTGCAACATCTTTAACAGCAAATATGTAGGATTTTTAACGATCACTCTTTATTTGTTTTTTTGCGTGATTTCCTTTCCAACATTTTTCAAGTTATAATTGAGTTGTGAGCACTTTTTTCATCTACATATGTACATACGAAGTATGACAATTAAGTAATGAGACTGATTCCATAAAAACCGAATATTTGAAAATTGTTCTACAACTCTGCGATCCCCTTCAAAGTAGTCCCCTTGGGCAGATATACAGCGATTCCAGCGCGCTTTCCATGTTTCGTAACTGGGATGTCCGCGAGTACCCTCGTCACGGCCGCCTGGATGTCCGTAATCGACTCAAAATGGGTTCCTTTGACCACCGATTTTGTTTTAGGAAACAAAAAAGTCACAGGGTGACATGTCGGGTGAATAAGGCGGCTGTTGCAACACGGCGATGTTGCCGTTGAGCACTACAAACACACGTCTACTCAACTAAACGCAGCAGGCGAACTAAACAAGCTAGAGCGATGGTACATATATCAATGGAGAGGGGAGGGATGAGTTTTCGTTATAAAATGGTTAAATTTTGGTTATTATATGTGTCAGCGATTTCCATTTATCTTCCGTAATACTTTGTTTTTATTTTAGGTGACAATATATGTAATATTATTATATAATATAACTATATGATATTACTTATTTGTTTATTAAATTAAATAAAGAAAATATGCATACATGTGCATCGAAAGAGTGTTTATACTATATACTTTACACTTTATTACGTAATATTATTATATAATATTACTTATTTATTTAATAAATTTAAAAAAGAAAATATCCATATGCATGGATAGATAAATTTCAGCGGATTGCCTTATCAACACGTGGCAGCGCACCATTTCGTCGTAACTTTTAGCTCACAAATGATGTTCACTACTAGTGTAAAATGTAATTTTTAAAATAAAGATTTTTTAGGTCAAAAACCTGCTTAAAGTGTAAAATGTGGATTTATTTAAAAGTTTATAGTTTAATTTAATTAATTTAAAGGGAAAAATGTGAGTGAAGTGTGTTTAATGTGGTGAAATAGCTTCTTGAAATGTTCGAATTTTGTGAATTTTTGAATTTTAAGGTCGAATATCTCATAAAATAAGCGTTTGCAGTACCTACAACCCGGTATATTTTTTAATCAGCACACATATTTACGAGTATAAATACATATTCCACAGTTTAACCAGCAAAAAAGCAACACACAATCGGGCACGAAACCAAAATACAAAACTTAAATACAAACCTAAACACAAAACATAAATCGGACGTGAAATTTAAAAGCGCTTAAACAACAAAACATAATTTAAAACGAAACAATCGGGCGCGAGAATCAAAACAATTATACATACAAACAACAGAAGGAGGTTGCCAGCTGGAGTACAAAAAGAGGAGTTGTTAAAAAAAGGGCATATACATATGTACGCAACATACGCCGAAATTGGCTTACATAGCTTTTACAAATAACCAACCACTAAAAGCTTACGTAAGCATGTGACTTGGACAGCGGTCGCTATCCCACGGTTAAACGACACCACACGCGCATCCAGAGTAAATGACGATACAGCGCCGCCGCTACTTGAGAACGTCAGTGCTGCTTTTCAACAACAACATCGACTTCAATGTACCTGTACGTGCAACGTGACTTGCTAGCATAAATTAGGCGTAAGAAGATTTTTGTAATTAATTCTAAGTTTGGTTTTCAACAATAAACACACGGCTCGCTGCCAAATAATAATTGTGTTTTAAATGTGAACAAATAAATAAATAACTGGCGCCCAACGTGCTAGTCGCGACTGAATAAGTTAATCGAGTAAAGGCCCTTAAGAAGTGCCTCGCGCTGCGGCTCAAACTACTAAACAGGACGTGACAGCAGAATCAAAAAGGGATAACTTCGGTGGAAGAAAGCCCGCACCCAACGAAGAGTGCGCAACGTTGGACCCCAAGTAGCCTTGGCAAAAAGGAAAAATCCAATGCGCCGTTTGACTTTAATGTAAGAACGTAAATTAAGATTTTAAGTGAATGGAAATAAGAGTTTAATTCAATAAAAATAAGTGAAACAGTGAATTTTTTAGAAACGTATAATAAATTAAGCAACTTATTACACAGAAGTGCATTGTTAGCGTAGATCTAGGAAAAAAATACAAAACAGATTTTTTCTCAATTTAAGCTATAACAAAAAGCTTGTACAGCTTATAATAAAATAAAATAAAGAACCTGGATCAGTTCCAGTTCTTATAACACTAAAAATAACTCTGCGATTCACCACCAAAGGGACCCTCCAGAGATTGATAAATCCAATAAAAACAAAACGTAGTTACAAATTGGTAACATAAGAATAAAACATAATTTCAATTTTAATTTTTATATACATTTTTTGATCATTCTCAAATTTTTCGAGTTAAAAAACTTCAAAATGAGCAATCCCGAATCCATTATCAGACCCCCCATTCTTAATTCCAATGTACCACCACCATCCACTAACCCCCAGGCAACCCCAGAGTTAGCCAATATAATTCGCAATATAGTATACCAGGGGATTTTGGCAGAAGCACCATCATTGATTCAGAATATTATCCACCCAACAAGCATAATAGTAACGGATCAAACAATAGACCCCAGACACGCAGGAAACTTGACAGGACTCGATAGGATACCAGACGTTGTAAGGTGCTTAAGAGACTTTTCTGGTGATCCAAGAGAGTTCGCTTCTTGGAAAAAATGTGTTGAGAGAATCCTGAAAATATACAATAGCGAAAAAGGTACTCCACGTTATTTCGGCATTTTAAATTTCATTCGAAATAAAATCACGGGGAATGCCGACGTCGCTTTGGAATCCTACAACACTCCTCTAGACTGGGAGGCCATTTCGAAATGCCTCAACACACACTACGCCGACAAACGCGACATCAGCTCTATAGAATACCAAATTTCATCTTTATATCAAGGCAATAAAATAATAAACGAATTTTACCAAGATGTGTTCTCACATCTTTCCTTAATTTTAAACAAAATTACTTGCCTCGAAATAGGACCAGAGTCCGTAAATATACTGACGAAAACCTACCGCGATAAAGCATTGGATACATTTGTTAGGGGATTAAACGGCGAACTTCCAAAATTACTTGGAATTAAAGAGCCGACCGTTCTACCCCAAGCACTCCAGTTGTGTATGAGATTGGAGAACCAAAACTTCAGAACTCAGCACGCCTTCGGGAACCAACCCACATTCCGGAAAGCACACCCACCACCACTTCCACCAAGGAAGCAACAGCACTTAACGAAAGCCTTTTACCCAAGCCTTGCCCACATACCACATCCAATGCCTCTCATGCAACAAACAGCATATAAAACTTTACAGCCTCAATATCAACAGTAGCAAAATCAACCACCAAGACCCAATCAATACCAAAATCCGCCACCTAGACCCAATTACCAACAGAACCTACCACCAAGACCAATTCAACCCAAACCCCCAATTCCAATGGAAATAGATGATTCGCAAAGGACAAAACAAGTAAATTACATGAACAGACCGAACAATAACGGCTTCGCCGGAAAGCGACCGAACACGATTTCAAACCAAGTACACCAACCATACAAACAGCACAGAATTAACCATATTGAACCCGTTGACAATACTATTAATGATCCAGAACAGCAGAACGAAGAGCAAGACGGACAACCATGGGAAGATTACTTTAATCAGTACACTTCACACGACAATACCCCGGCAGAAGATTCTAGCGAATTCTCCGACATTCATTTTTTAGGTTAACAAATTCAACGTTACCCTACTTTCAATGTAAAGATGGTAACGGAGAAATCCTGAAATTCTTAATAGCCACAGGTTCTAACAAGAACTATATTTAACCCCAACTTGCCAAAATCCTCATTTCAAACAACGAAAATTTCTATGCCAGCTCAGTAGGAGGGAACATTGAAATCACGCATCACACTTTTCTTAACCTTTTTGGACTTAACGACGAAAATCTAAAATTTTTCATTCTACCTACCCTTAAATCTTTTCATGAAATTCTAGGTAATGACAGCCTTAAGCAGTTAGAAGCAATAATTTTCACTTCAAAAAATTATATGCTATTAAAAAATAACATAAAAGTCGTCATCAAACAGCAAACAGCAAAATCAATAAATAATATCGAAATTAGAACGGAACATCTCACACTTGGACAGACAGAAAAACTTCGAAATTTATGTAATAGATACCCGCAACTTTTTTCCGACCCAGACGGAAAATTAACGTACACTACCGTTGTAAGGGCCGAAATTAGGACGACCACTCAAAATCCAGTATATTCCAGATATTACCCTTATCCCATGTCCCTTAAGGATGAAGTCGAAAAACAATTGACAAAATTACTCGAGGATGGTATAATAAGGCCTTCTCGATCCCCCTATAACTCCCCAATCTGGATAGTACCGAAAAAAGTTGATGCATCTGGCACAAAGAAGTACAGAATGGTAATTGACTACCGCAAACTTAATACAGTTACGATAGCCGATCGCTATCCTATCCCAGATACAAATGAGGTACTCTCTCTACTCGGACAAAACAAATTCTTTACAGTTCTTGACCTGAAAAGTGGCTTCCATCAGATTCCATTAGTTGAATCGGATATTGTGAAGACAGCTTTCTCAGTCAACAATGGTAAATATGAATTTACCAGACTTCCCTTCGGCCTATAAAACGCACCCTCAATTTTTCAAAGAGCATTAGACGATATACTCAGAGAATATATCGGCAAAATATGCTTCGTTTACATAGACGACATAATCATTTTTGGCAAAGACGAAGACTCCCATCTAAAAAATATTAAAACAATTTTCCGAACTCTACAAAAAGCTAACATGAAAATCCAGATTGACAAATGCGAATTCTTAAAGACGGAAGTTGAGTTTTTAGGATTTGTCATTTCTCAAAACGGAATAAAAACAAATCCAACAAAAGTAAAAGCAATTTTAGACTTCCCACCCCCACAAACTTTAAATGAGCTCCGATCTTTTCTAGGACTATCTGGTTATTACCGCCGTTTTATTAAAAATTATGCAAAACTTGCCAAACCTCTAACCGTACTTTTGAGAGGGGAAGAGGGACGTAGGTCCAAAAATCTTTCATCCAAAATTAAAATTACTCTCGATAATAAAGCAATAGAAGCATTTAATAAATTAAAAAAATCACTAGTATCTTCTGACGTCATGTTACAATACCCAGACTTCGAAAAAGAATTTCACTTGACAACCGACGCATCAAACCACGCAATAGGAGCATTCCTAGAGCAGGACGGCAAACCCATAATGTTCATCTCCAGAACACTGACAAAGACTGAAGAAAACTACGCGACTAACGAAAAAAAACTTTTAGCCAAAATATGGGCTTTAAAAACTTTTAGGAATTACCTTTATGGATCCACCACAGTAAAAATTTTCACAGATCATCAACCGTCAACACATTCACTCAGTAACAAAAATACCAACAGAAAGTCTTGCTACCATATTAAAAAGATATCTCAATCCTTCAGTAACAAATTGCTTAAAAATTGAAGACAGCATCTTAGGCAAAATCCAAACAATTTATCAAATTCATTTTAGTAGATACAGGGTACGTTACACTCGAAAATTTACAAAAGACATTATAGATGAATCCGCACAAGAAACGGAAATAATCAACGAACACAATAGAGCTCATCGCAACCCCACAGAAAATAAAGCACAACTTTTAGGAAGATGCTATTTCCACAAAATGAACGCCAAAATAAAACGAATTACAAAACAGTGTAAAATCTGCTTAGAAAATAAATACGAAAGACACCCCTGTAAAACCCATCCTGAAAGCTACTCCGATTCCCAATTACCCAGGCCAACTTGTCCACATAGACCTTTACTACACTAATAGTAAGATAGTGCTCACAGCAATAGATAAGTTCTCAAAATATGCTCAAGCAAAAGTCGTACCTTCTAGAGCATCCGAAGATATAAAAGCACCCTTAAAAGAAATCTTGACATCATTTGGAATTCCTGAGAAAATCGTGATTGACAACGAAAAATCATTAAGCTCAGCTTCTATAACCTTCATGTTGGAAAACCAATATGGAATAGAAATCTTCAAAACCCCACCGTGCAAAAGTTCAATAAACGGACAGATAGAGCGATTCCATTCAACACTCTCCGAAGTACTGAGATATACTAAGGCAGAGAAAATCCATACCGACTTTAAAGATCTTCTTAATAGGTCTTTGTATAAATATAATTATTCCATTCATTCCACCACAAAAAGAAAGGCTGTAGAAGTATTTTTTGGAAGAACAGTCGGACCTAATCCTTTCGAATTAGACAGACAAGAAAATATTAAAAATCTCAAAAACAAACAAGAAAAAGACCTAGAGCTTTATAATAAGAATAGAACTGATTTCAAGACATACAATAACGAAGACGCTATTTACGTTCAAATAAATAAAAGACTAGGCAATAAATTAACACCCCGTTATAAAAAAGAAATAGTTCAAGAAGACAAAGGCAACACGATTGTAACAAAATCAGGTCGCACCGTTCACAAAAGTTTCATAAAAAAATAATAATAATACACTCAATTTTTCAGGATCTTGCTTGCTTTGTTCAATGCAGAAGTTAAAATTTTGGACTATACGAACAGCCACTTAGTAGCGATAGAAATAGGAACCGCAAAGGTCCAGACCGGAACATTCAGATTGATACACACCATTAACCTCGACCTATATGACTCCGTGCTCAACGAAATACATTCCTCAATAGAACATTACGTAACAAGGAAAGGCCGTAGCGATTCATTCTTATCCCAAGAAGAAAAATCCATCCGATCCCTATTATCCCAGCTCAAACCCAAAAGAACCAAGCGAGCAATAGATTCTCTTGGCACAGCCTGGAAATGGTTGGCCGGATCCCCAGACCATGAAGATTTGAGAATATTAAACAATAAAATAAATAACCTGTTAGTTAATAATAACCAACAAGTAATAATTAATAAGTCTATTCTAGAAAGAATAAACAATCTGACGTATATTTCTAATGTAATATTAAATGAAATTAAATCAAATGACATTGTCAAATTAGAAGTAGAAAAAGGTATTGAGAGAAAATTAAATTTAATTAAAGAAGAGCTAACAAATATAGATTATTCTATCCAGTGGGCGAAAGCTGGAATTGTAAACTCGTTTATGTTATCAAATGAAGAATTAGTTGTAATCAAGGAAACATTAGAAAAACAAAATACGCCTTACATAAATGTAATCGAAGCTATTGAATTTAGCGATGCCAAAATTGCATCAAATTTATCATCTATCATTTATATTATAAAATTTCCCTTGACAAGTCAAGAGCTTTGTAAATCAATAATAACAAAACCTGTAAATCTAGGAAATAAGGCTATTAAACTTGAATACGAAAATGTAATTGCTTGTAATAAAGACATATTTGGTGTCAAAAATAGCTGTAATAATGTTAACGATTTAATAATTTGTAAGCAAGATAATTTAGAAAAAGTCACGAAAAGCAGCTGCGTACCAAATCTACTAAAGGACTAAGCATCCAACTGTACTTTAGTCAATAATCACCACATACCAACAATAGAAGAGGTAACACCTGGTTAATTGCTTATCAACGGCAATAATGGGTCTCTGAAGATAGACAACGAGGTTATCAGTCTACAAGGAACCTTCCTGATAAAATACGATAACGCAAGTTTAACTATTGAAAACAAGAATTATACAAATAGAAATCGAGTTCTTGCACAACCCCTACCAGCTATCATCAAATCAGCAGACGTTACAGCACATCTCGAAGAAGTCCTCTCTCTGCAATATTTGAAGGACCTTAACGTAGCAAATATCCAACAAATCAATGCCATCAACACTAAATACAAAATCAGCCTATTCACTGGATCTACAGCAATAATACTATTACTTTTGCCCTGTTTGTAATGATAGCAAGGAAGATCCTCCTCAAACGAAAACAAAATTTCGTATTCAGGTCAATAATAATCTTACACCAACGAAAGGATCAACCCCTACATGACGATATTTCAAAGGACATCCAACGAGGACGCTGCATGTTCTAAAGGGGGAGGAGTTAACGCAACATACGCCGAAATTGGCTTACATAGCTTTTACAAATAACCAACCACTAAAAGCTTACGTAAGCATGCGACTTGGACAGCGGTCGCTATCCCATGGTTAAACGACACCACACGCGTATCCAGAGTAAATGACGATACAGCGCCGCCGCTACTTGAGAACGTCAGTTCTGCTTTTCAACAACAACAACGACTTCAATGCACCTGTACGTGCAAAGTGACTTGCTAGCATAAATTAGGCGTAAGAAGATTTTTGTAATTAATTCTAAGTTTGGTTTTCAACAATAAACACACGGCTCGCTGCCAAATAATAATTGTGTTTTAAATGTGAACAAATAAATAAATAACTTGTACATTAGTTAACCCCAAATCAATGTGAGCGTATTAATTTCACTGCAAATTTAGTACATGCAACAAACCATAAATTCAAATATTTACTAAAAAAATGTTCTGGCAATACCGCTAATGTTTAACAAGAACAATAAGCAGTATTGCATAAATCAAAATATAACAAGTAAGGAAGGGCAAAGTTCGGGTGTCGCCGAACATTTTATACTCTCGCATGATAAAGTGATAATCGAGATTTCATAATACGTCATTTACATATTTTTTAAATACCGTATTTTTGTAAAGTTTTATTCCGCTATCATCATTGGTTCCTAATGTTTATACTCGTATTATACAGAGAAGGCATCAGATGGAATTCAAAATAGCTTTATATTGGAAGAAGGCGTGGTTGCGAACCGATTTCACCCATATTTCGTACATGTCATCAGGGTGTTAAGAAAATATTATATACCGAATTTCATTGAAATCGGTCTAGTAGCTCCTGAGATATGGTTCTTGGTCCATAAGTGGGCGGCGCCACGCCCATTTTCAATTTTTAAAAAAAGCCTGGGTGCAGCTTCCTTCTTCCACTTCTTCCGTAAAATTTAGTGTTTCTGACGTTTTTTGTTAGTCGGTTATCGCACTTTTAGTGATTTTGAACATAACCTTTGTATGGGAGGTGGGCGTGGTTATTATCCGATTTCTTCCATTTTTAAACTGTACATGGAAATGCCTGAAGGAAACGACTCTGTAGACTTTGGTTGACTCTCAACTGCACAAAACATAAGTCATACATCCATATAAACAAGTCCAAGGATTAGGGTGTACCTATGTATATAACAACAAAAGGGCCTTAAATGTATACATAAAGATACATAATTAAATTAACAAATTAAGTTTACAATCACAAAAACTTTAACATATAATATAACAAAATAATTAAAACGAAAAAAGTCAAAATACACCTGCAGGAAGAACACGCTTAAAACAGGTTATTAAATTTATTTCACAAAGTGACGGCTTATTAAGAGGGGAGATACCTTTAGAATTAAAAAGAAATGAATTTTTTTTTCACTCCAATCAATAGAAAAACTATTCAAAAATGTAGTCCTCGAAATTAACTTTTTTCATGCGGCCGTCAAAATTGCGAGCGAATTATTTAACCGATTTATTTGAACTAAAGCGTATTCTGTAGACAATTTTATAGTGAAATGCGTGATAGAGCGCTTTTCTGAGAAAAACGGCATTCTGACAGTTGTTTAACTTTTTTGATGTCGAAAACCACGGGTAAAAATGGAATTTTTTTACAAAATCCTGGCCTACATCTCCAGTTTTTCGAAATTCTAAAAACCCTTCTACTACGCACTTTATAAAAGCTTCCAGATTAAAAAAATTAACTTTTTTGGTTTCAAATAAGAAGCCTAGCCAGGAAGTTGACGGCCGCAAAAAAATGTCAATCAACGGGATATTTGATATTTCCGCCATTTTGTTTTTTTGTTTTGACATAAAATAATTTTGGCTTTATTGTTCAATAATACCTCTTAATATACAAGTATATGCATAAAATCGGATGTGATCTGGTTTATTCTTCCATAATAAAATTGGAAAAAATTTACCTTTTTTCACGGCACTAAAGGTAAAGTTTTACCGATTCAGGAAAACTCTGAATCGTTATTAGAAATAAAAAGGCAAAATCTTAACACATTTGGACTTGTCTCCAAGCGGCTCATGATTCCATAGTAGATTTTGACGATTCAGATCTGCCACACAGTTTTAAATCATCGTCTTACGATATTTACGAAAACTGCTAAGACCAATATGAAGAAACGAAAGCTATGATCTCCGATCAATTAAAGCTATTAAACGCAATTGCACCTACTGGACATCCGTGAGTAGAGCTGCCACAAATGCAACAATATCATCTTGAGGTGCCTGCATGTGACACAGAAACATTTTATGGAGGCTATGAAGAATGGCCGTCTTTCCGGGACATGTTTACAGCCGTCTACATCAACCATGTGTGAGTAGGTGCCCACTTCACTTCACCCTTGTGACACTTATCCTTTTCACTCCTTTCACTGTTTTTAAATAAAATGACCGGTTTTATATTACAAGGGTAATTCAAAGTTAATTTTAATTAGATTTTATGTTTGGTTTTATATTTCACATATGATTCAATATCAATTTAAGCAAATATGCTGACCTATGACTGAAGATACGGCGATCGAAAAAGCGAGGATCACAACACAGCGACGCACATTAGGATTTCCGTGGCTGAAATTCAAAAATGGCATGTTGTCTGATTTGAATGAAAATTTCACAGTTTGTTACCAACTATCTATACATTATTTTCCCAAAGTATTAGGATTCTATCTGCATTAGTTTTTTGTCCAGAACTGCCCAAAGTTGGTGAATGTGGAGAACATCAAAATTAGAAAAAAATTTACTCAAAAGTCAAATCATTGATACAATAAAACAACTATTGAAATTCAACTTTATTATTATTTTTCATTAATAATATGTATCAAAGAAAAATTTTGCATCTAAATCCATTGAAAAAAATAATGCATAAAAAATATTGTGGAACAACATAATTTGGACGTCAAAATTTCAATGTTCTTCAAATTCAAAGTGGTGCATCTTTTTAGCGCTGTCTACCGCTGTCGACATACATACACCGAATTAAAGCCTGAAGTCTCAGCTAAACGATAAAAAAAAATTCAGCTGCCCCAAATTGCCGCCCTTGAAAAAAACAATGAGATACTCTAAAATGGCAAGTTTCCGCCCAAAAGTATGCAATATATATATAACAAGGATTACAGGAACTATAGGATGTAGCATTCCAGAAGAATTGGACGCATATCCACTAACGAAGATGTGATGCATGACTTATTAATGTCTTCGGATCCGTACATAAACATTTTTCGTACTAAAATAAAATTAAAAAAATTAGAATGTCACGAAGATGTAAAAAAGTTGCTAAAAGAGACTTGATAAAAGAGAATTTAGTTTGTATGGGAGGTGGGCGTAAAAGTGGGCGGATATTATTAAAATTTAACACCAACGTATATAATGTCATAAAAATGCTATGTACCAAAAATCAGTGCTGTAGGTCAAAAATTAAGTTTCACCTTATATGGGAGGTGGGCGTAAAAAAGGGGGCGTGATTTTGATTTTTTCATTTTTTTCTTGATTGGAATCCAAAACCATGATGTACCAAATGTCATTGTCCTGCGATAACTCCTTATATTTTTAGCCGCAGTATGCACTAGCAGAAACCTATGTGCGACGTGCTTCGAGGGCTGACGAAAACGAAACAAACAAAATATTTAACAAAACACAATCGTTCACACCCAAACGAAGAAAACTTACGTAATGCGAACTATGCACAAGAGGGCATAAACTTAAAACTTGCGAGAAGTTGAAAAAATTAAATATTAACGAAAGTAACATCTTTGTCAAATTTAATTGCTTATATTGTCACAAAAGACACACTTCAATGCCTAATTACGGTAGATATCTAATTTCACTCCAAAGAAGCGCTTACACAAAAAATTCACTTGTTTAATTGCAAAAGCCAATCCCAAAATCGACAATTCTAAACATTGCCAAGAGACACCACGTTACTCAAAGGTACAAAATGCTCAAACGCTGCACAGCAAAACACAAAGTGGACTAGTTATAGAACCAGTTACAAACATACCAGAGGGAAAATACCTTAATTGACAGTTAAGGAAATTTCAAAGATAAAGGAAACTTCCCCCCATAACAAACAAATCTAAAGAAGATCAGTATTGTGAGGACTTGGCCGGTACGTCGTACGACTACCACTAGAGCCACAATTTTCCAATATCCCACATAAAGGTAGAAAAAAAGTCAGAATTCAGTGTAACAATGTTAAGAAATCATCGTTCAAAAGGTTAGATTGTTTACAATTATGAGGAAAACGAGCGTTGCAACATCTTTAACAGCAAATATGTAGGATTTTTAACGATCACTCTTTATTTGTTTTTTTGCGTGATTTCCTTTCCAACATTTTTCAAGTTATAATTGAGTTGTGAGCACTTTTTTCATCTACATATGTACATACGAAGTATGACAATTAAGTAATGAGACTGATTCCATAAAACCGAATATTTGAAAATTGTTCTACAACTCTGCGATCCCCTTCAAAGTAGTCCCCTTGGGCAGATATACAGCGATTCCAGCGCGCTTTCCATGTTTCGTAACTGGGATGTCCGCGAGAACCCTCGTCACGGCCGCCTGGATGTCCATTATCGACTCAAAATGGGTTCCTTTGACCACCGATTTTGTTTTAGGAAACAAAAAAAAGTCACAGGGTGACATGTCGGGTGAATAAGGCGGCTGTTGCAACACGGCGATCCCTTAAGAGGCCAAATACTGGGACACGCTGAAGGCGGTGTGGCACGCCGTGTTTTCGTGATGAAGGATCCAGTTGCGAGCGATGTCTGGGCGCACCCTGTTGACTCGTTTTCACAATCTTTCGAGTACTTGGCAATAGTAGACTTGATTCACAGTTTTCTCCGTTGGAACGAATTATTTGTGCTGCGCATTCGCGTCAGTCCGCACCTTGACTGGTCTCCCACTCCGCGCCTCGTCTTCCACGCTTTCATGCCCCTCCTTAAACAATCCTTTGTGCCATCGAAACACCTGGGCACGACTAAGAGCACTCTTAAAATTTTATCGTACGTTTGCGAAGCTGTTTCGCCCAATCTGGCGCAAAATTTTATCGCGACGCGTTGCTCTTGATTTCGTTTTTCCATTTTCGTGACGAGCACTACAAACACACGTCTACTCAACTAAACGCAGCAGCCGAACTAAACAAGCTAGAGCGATGGTACATATATCAATGGAGAGGGGAGAGATGGCGGAAAAAGAAAAAGGGAATTTTAAGTCTCATTACTTAATTGTCAAACCTCGTGTGTGTATGTATAATTTTTTTTTAATTTTATAATGTGATTTATAAAATTTAATTTTATAATGTGATTTATATTTAATAAACACAAATAAGTAAATATCTATGATAATGTTATAAAATTTATATCACATCGGGGTGACTGAAGGACTTTCGCGTAGCACTCCTTTCTGCGTTGGCAGCCTTCGGCCGCGCTCTAAAAACACAACCCTGGTCGAGCGAATACCCGTATTGACCGAAGTACTTTCTGCGTTGGCGTCCATTGGTCGAGCTCTCAAAAAATTACCCTGGTCGATCGAATACCCGGTGTGACTGAAGTACTTTCGCATAGCACTCGTTTCTGCGTTAAAAAAAATTGAGTTTTCGTTATAAAATGGTTAAATTTTGGTTATTATATGTGTCAGCGATTTCCATTTATCTTCCGTAATACGTTGTTTTTATTTTAGGTGACAATATATGTAATATTATTATATAATATAACTATATGATAATACTTATTTGTTTATTAAATTAATTAAAGAAAATATACATACATGTGCATCGAAAGAGTGTTTATACTATATACTTTACACTTTATTACGTAATATTATTATATAATATTACTTGTTTATTTAATAAGTTTAAAAAAGAAAATATCCATATGCATGGATAGATAAATTTCAGCGGCTTGCCTTATCAACACGTGGCAGCGCTCCACTTCGTCGTAACTTTTAGCACACAAATGATGTTCACTACTAGTGTAAAAATAATTTTTAAAATAAAGATTTTTTAGGTTAAAAACCTGCTTAAAGTGTAAAATGTGGATTTATTTAAAATTTTATAGTTTAATTTAATTAATTTAAAGTGAAAAATGTGAGTGAAGTGTGTTTAATGTGGTGAAATAGCTTCTTGAAATGTTCGAATTTTGGAAATTTTTCAATTTTAAGGTCGAATATCTCATAAAATAAGCGTTTGCAGAACCTACAACCCGGTATATTTTTTAATCAGGAGGACTTCCTTTTTCCAACGGCCCAGTTCTCTAATACACACATATTTACAAGTATAAATACATATTCCACAGTTTAACCAGCAAAAAAGCAACACACAATCGGGCACGAAACCAAAATACAAAACTTAAATACAAACCTAAACACAAAACATAAATCGGACGCGAAATCTAAAAGCGCTTAAAAAACAAAACATAATTTAAAACGAAACAATCGGGCGAGAGAATTAAAACAAATATACATACAAACAAACCGACAAGAGAAGGAGGTAGCCAGCTAGAGTACAAAAAGAAGAGTTGTTAAAAAAAGGGCATATACATATGTACATTAGTTAACCCCAAATCAATGTGAGCGTATTAATTTCACTGCAAATTTAGTATATGCAACAAACCATAAATTCAAATATTTACTAACAAACATTTTCTGGCAATACCGCTAATGTTTAACATGAACAATAAGCAGTATTGCATAAATCAAAATATAACAAGTAAGGAAGGGCTAAGTTCGGGTGTCACCGAACATTTTATACTCTCGCATGATAAAGTGATAATCGAGATTTCATAATACGTCATTTACATATTTTTCAAATACCGTGTAAAGTTTTATTCCGCTATCATAATTGGTTCCTAATGTACATACATATATATTATACAGAGAAGGCATCAGATGGAATTCAAAATAGCGTTATTGGAAGAAGGCGTGGTTGCGAACCGATTTCACCTATATTTCGTACACGTCATCAGCGTGTTAAGAAAATATTATATACCAAATTTCATTGAAATCGGTAGAGTAGTTCCTGAGATATGGTTTTTGGTCCATAAGTGGGCGACGCCACCCCCACTTTCAATTCTTTAAAAAAGCCTGGGTGCAGACTCCTTCTGCCATTTTTTCCGTAAAATTTAGTGTTTCTGACGTTTTTTGTTAGTCGGGTAACGCACTTTTAGTGATTTTCAACATAACCTTTGTATTCCATTTTTAAACTGTATATGGAAATGCCTGAAGGAAACGACTCTGTAGAGTTTAGTTGACATAGCTATTATAGTTTCCGAGATACGTATAAAAAACTTTGTAGTGGGCGGGGCCACGCCCACTTTTCCAAAAAAATTACGGCCAAATATGCTCCTCCTTAATGCGATCCTTTGTGCCAAGTTTCACTTTAATATCGTTATTTATGGCTTAGTTATGACACTTTATAGGTTTTCGGCTTCCGCCATTTTGTGGGCGTGGCAGTTGGCCGATTTTGCCCATCTTCGAACTTAACCTTCTTATGGAGCCAAGAAATATGTGTACCAAGTTTCATCATGATATCTCAATTTTTACTCAAGTTACAGCTTGCACGGACGGACGGACGGACGACAGGGACGGACGGACAGACAGACATCCCGGATTTCAACTCTACTCGTCACC
>NW_024396310.1:820041-831888 GCF_016617805.1 Bactrocera tryoni
AAAACTTAGGAGAAGCACAGTACTTCACGACGTTAGATTTGGAATCAGGATTTCACCTTAAAAACGCACCGTCGATCTTTCAAAGATGCGTCGACGACATCCTCAGACCATTCATAGGAGTATGCGCATTCGTGAATATTAGGGTGGGTCGATTCCGGACTTTTTTCGATTCGGGATTTCTAATAGTGCGGAAAAGTTGCCGTAGTACTTCCTGATTCCAATGCAACCTTTTGTTTTGAGATCGGATTGCATCTTCAACCCCAACTCCGGCCTTGAAATTTCGGAAATTCGCCTAAAATCGTGAAATTGTCTACCTACCGCCTGAAATACGCATCTCAAGGCAAAATATATAAAACAAAAGTTATTTGTCACGTCATTTGCTACCAAAATGGTATATGTGATCATGGCCGTAGGACGAACCGTTCCCGAGAAACGAGCGAAAAGGCGGCGCACATGTTACCTGGATGCATCGACGCTAAATCTGAGGAACATTGACCGGAAATAACAGCTTCTGATATTTTATAGAGATAAGCTTGGTCTGTGCTAAGTTGGGTCGGATTAATAACCTCAGAAGGTAATTGGCAGGATGGAAAACTTTCAAATTTGACAACAGGCAACTTCTCACAATCAGGGAGCAGTTTACCTATGTCACCAGAGAATGTATTTGGACTCTTTGAGACACCATCTATGGGTTCGAAAAGAGCACGAAATGGAAGTTCGTTGAAATGTAGAAGACAAACAACCCACTGTAATAGCCTACCTATTCTTTCTTCTAGTTTCCGAATGATTCCACCTTTCCAACCCGTGTTCGTGTTGGTGCCATCAGCACCGACAACTTCTAGATGTTCCACATCAACTGAATTGTCTTGTAAATGTTGCCATATAGCTTGCGTCTCATCCTCAGCTGACCCGGAAGGAGAGGTGACGTGGCCAAAGTAATGACAACCAGGTTCCGCTATAAGAGAAATATGTTCCTCTTTGACAGTGTCGCGGTAGTACTTTGCGGCCGTCAAAATACAGCCCATATACAGAGCCAATACTTTCGGTGTTTTGGAGCTTAACTCCAACACTTTTTTTTGCCAGACTAATCTTGCATTTGTGACAAAGCTAGCATGATCCTTTGTTATCAAACCTGCTTTTTTGGCATCCAGAAAAGCAGATGAAACAATCAAGGCCGCTGCTCTATCACTTACTCCAAATCTTTGGGCAGCTAAAGCAGTGTGGTATAATACTAGTGTGTTTTGTTTGGTTTTAGAGGATGGAAGAGAAAATTCATCATCAGCATCGTTTTTGGAAGAATCCATGTGCGACGCACCTACATTGTTATCGTCTGTATGAGAGTCTGGCTGATCTGAATGGTCACGTGTTCTAGCTGATACTTTTCTGGTAAGTGTTGATATTGAATGACGTTTTGAAAGCTCTTCTTTACGTTCATTTTTCTTTGTATTTTTTTTTGTTTCAGGTAGATCAACACTTCCAATGCGACCAATTCTTATGGTTCTCTGGTCCAAGAGAAATGGTTGTTCATTGATAGGAACTTTCCTTTCCTTTGGACAAGTGCAAGAAGAAAAATAAATGCATTTACAAGAAGCGATGTCAAATAATTTTCCGGCAGAACAGACAAAGTCGGCTCTTTTAGAGCTCAAACCTATTGGCTTCCTTAAAAACATTTGTTAAAGAGTCAGAAATTTCTTATGGTATGTGGTGAGCATCTGTACAACTCTGGTGTGTGAAACTATCGGAATAGATGATTTTTTGAAAGTATTTTCAACCTTTTTTGCAACTATTTCTGTAACCCCTTTACTCCTAGGATCATAGTTGTCGCCTCGGAGTCGCCCTATACGAAATCTTTCAAACTGATAACACAAAAGAACATCCTGGTAAGTAGGTAACAGGACATTTCTGTCTAAATTTAAATTTAGATCCAGACATTTTGAGTTCTGTGTTCTGTTGAGAGAATATAAGTGATAGCACTCGGCGAAATCAACGACAAGAGTGAAGGAACTCGATGAAAAAATATTTATGTGGAGACCAGTCCGAACGTGTCGTATGGCGCAGGGAAACGAATGTAAGTGATAGAACTCGGCGAAATCACCGACAAGAGTGAAAGAACTCGATGGAAAAATATTTGTGTGAAGACATATCTGAACGTGTCTTTTAGCGTAGTTGAATGAATGTGAGTTATAGCACTCGGCGAAATCAACGTCAAGAAGTGTGGCCGCAAGCCGATTTTCACCTTGCGCTGTGGCGCGCCGCATTTTCGCTCGTATGTCGGGAACGGTTCGTCCTACGGCCATGATCACATATACCATTTCGGTAGCAAATGACATGACAAACAACGTTTTTTTTTTACATTTTGCCATGAGATGCGTATTTCAGGCGCTAGGTAGACAATTTCACCATTTTAGGCGAATTTCCGAAATTTCAAGGCCGGAGTTGGGGTAGAAGATGCAATTCGATCTCAAAACAAAAAGTTGCAATGGAATCAGGAAGTACTAAGGCAACTTTTCCGCACTATTAGAAATCGCGAATCGAAAAAAGTCCGGAATCGACCCACCCTAATTTGGGGTTACCTTATGTACATATGTATACGCCCCTTTTGCTATCACTCCTCTTTTTGTGCTCCAGCTGGCTACCTCCTTCTGTTGTTGGTTTGTTTGTATGTATATTTGTTTAAATCCTTGCGCCCGATTGTTTCGTTTTAAATTATGTTTTGTTGTTTAAGCGCTCTTAGATTTCGCGTCCGATTTATGTTTTGTTTTTAGGTTTGGATTTAAGTTTTTTATTTTGGTTTCGCGCCCGATTGTGGGTTGCTTTGTTGCTGGTTAAGCAGTGGAATATGTATTTACACTTGTGTATATGTGTAGATCAGAGAACTGGGCACAAATCCGATTTCTGTGGCGTCGCGATTTGAAGGTACCGTTTGAAAGAAAAAGTCCTCCTGATTAAAAAATATATGGAGTTATAGGTACCGCAAAAGCTTAGTTAATGAGATATTCGACCTTACAGTTCAAAAATTACCAAAAATTCGAACATTTCAAGAAGCTATTTCCCCACATTAAGCACACTTCACTCACATTTTTCACCTTAAATTAATTAAATTAAACTATAAACTTTTAAATAAATCCACATTTTACACTTTTAGCATGTTTCTTACCTAAGAAATCTTTATTTTAAAAATTACATTTTACAGTAGTAGTGAACATCATTTGTGTGCTAAAAATTACGACGAAATGGAGCGCTGCCACGTGATGATAAGGCAATTCGCTGAAATTCCTCTTTTTCGCAAAAATTACTCTATCCATACATATGCACATTTTCGTTTTTAAATTTATTAAACAAACAATTAATATAACATGATAATATTACGTAATAAAGTGTAAAGTATACAGTATAAACACTCTTTCCATGCACATATGTATATATGTATGTTCTTTATTTAATATAATAAACAAATAAGTAATATTATAAAGTAATAATATATAATAATATTATATATACTGTCACCTAAAATAAAAAAACGACAATTAAGTACTGAGACTGATTTTATTGCCGCGCTTGTGGTAAACCTGTGACCTTGAAATATACTTTTTCTTTTTCCGGCATCTCTCCCCTCTCCGTTGATACATGAATAATCGCTCTAGCTTGTTTAGTTCGCCAGCTGCGTCAAGTTAAGTAGACGTGTGTTTGTAGAGCTCATCACCAAAATGGAAAAACGATGCTCCATATTAGGCGAAGCAGCTTCGGAAAAGCACGCTAAAATTGTAAGAGTGTATGGTAATAGGAGGATGGAGTCATGTGTAGAAGTTCACGCAAGTGAGGAAAGTTCTCTGATCGCCATTCACTTGGGAGTGGCCAGAAACGATTCTTTTACACATGGCTCAAGCAGCTCACAACTTCCAGTCTTTGACCAAGTATCCTCTGAGTAACCTAAGAACATCCGCTCGAAGGCGAGCTAAAGTGAGAAGGCGAAATATCTCCCACATAGGGTTGTGCGCTGGGTTTGGGACCCGCCACGTAAAAAACACCCGCAATGAAAAGGAACAACATACCTCGGATGAGAGACCCCCCTTTTTATCACGACCATGACAAACGTTATAAGGACTACGATATCAGGGCATGCACCTGGAATGTCCGGACACATGATTGGGAAGGTGCCGCTGTCCAGCTGGTTGAAATAAACGATTCTTTTACACATGGCTCAAGCAGATCACAACTTCCAGTCTTTGACCAAGTATCCTCTAGCTAGCCTAAGAACGTCCGCTCGAAGGGGGGGCTAATGTGAGAAGGCGAAACATCCAATCCGCAGGATTGTGCGCTAGGTTTGGGACCCGCCACGTAAAAAACAAACGGAATGAAAAGGAACAACAAGCCTCGGATGAGAGACCCCTCTTTTGATGACGACCATGGCAAACGAAATAAGGACTACGATATCAGGGCATGCACCTGGAATGTCCGGACCCTTAATTGGGAAGGTGTCGCTGTCCAGCTGGTTGAAATAAAGGCTGACATCACCGCCGTCGAAGAAATGCGATGGACGGGAGAAGGACAGATACGAGTAGGTCCTTGTGACATTTACTCCAGTGGCCATATAAAGGAGCGCAAGTTTGGCGTTGGATTCGTGGTGGGAGAGAGACTCCGTCGCCGAGTACTATCATTCACTCCGGTGAATGAACGTCTAGCCACAATCCGCATCAAAGCGATGTTCTTCAACATATCGCTGATTTGCGCTCACGACCCGACGGAAGAGAAGGACGATGTGACCAAAGATGCCTTCTATGAGAGCTACCCCCGCCACGATGTCAAAATCGTGCTTGGCGACTTTAACGCCAGGGTGGGTAAAGAAGGTATCTTTGGCACTACGGCCGGTAAATTCAGCCTCCACAACGAAACATCCCCAAATGGGTTGAGGCTGATCGACTTCGCCGGGGCCCGAAACATGGTTATATGTGGTACTAGATTCCAGCACAAGAAGTTACATCAAGCTACCTGGCTGTCTCCGGATCGAAAAGTCACCAACCAGATCGATCATGTTGTGATAGACGGAAGACACGTCTCCAGTGTTCTAGATGTGCTTACGCTCCGAGGTCCTCACATCGACTCTGACCACTATCTTGTTGCAGCTAAGATTCGCACCCGCCTCTGTGCAGTAAAAAACGCACGTCAACAAACACAAGAAAGGTTCGATGTCGAGAAGCTGCAATCACAACATACAGCCGAACGATTTGCTACTCGGCTTGCACTCCTGCTCTCTGAGAGCACTCGTCAACAACTCGGTATAAGGGAACTGTGGGACGGCATTTCAAACTCCTTACGTACAGCTGCAACCGAAACCATTGGTTTTCGGAAAGTGCAAAAGAACAGCTGGTACGACGAGGAATACCGTGTCGCAGCGGAGAGAAAACAGGCTGCCTACCTCGCAACGTTACGATCGACCACAACACGTGCGGGATGGGATAGATACCGAGAGTTGAAAAAGGAAGCGAGACGCATTTGCAGACGGAAAACGAAAGAGGCCGAAATGCGGGAGTACGAAAAGCTTAATAAGCTGGCCGACAGGGGAAATGCTCGAAAATTCTACGAACAAATGCGGCGGCTTACAGGAGGTTTCAAAACCGGAGCATAGTCTTGTAGAACCCCCAAAGGTGATCTAGTCACCGATGCCCAGAGCATACTTAAATTATGGAGGGAACACTTCTCCAGCCTGATAAATGGCAGTGAATGCACAACGCCAGGAGAGGGCGAACCCGATTTCCCGATCGATGACGATGGAGCAGACGTTCCATTGCCCGACCATGAAGAAGTTCGAATAGCATTTACCCGCCTGAAGGACAACAAAGCGGCGGGGGCCGATGGATTACCAGCCGAGCTATTCAAACACGGCGGCGAAGAACTGATATGCATCAGCTTCTTCGTAAAATGTGGTCGGACGAAAGCATGCCCAACGATTGGAATTTAAGTGTGCTATGCCCAATCCATAAAAAAGGAGACCCCACAATCTGCGCCAACTGCTGTGGGATTAGTCTGCTCAACATCGCATATAAGGTTCTATCCAGCGTATTGTGTGAAAGATTAAAGCCCACCGTTAACAAAGTGATTGGACCTTGTCAGTGTGGCTTTAGACCTGGCAAATCAACAACCGACCAGATATTCACCATGCGCCAAATCTTGAAAAAGATCCGTGAAAGGAGAATCGACACACACCACCTCTTCGTTAATTTCAAAGCTGCTTTCGACAGCACGAAAAGGAGCTGCCTTTATGCCGCGATGTCTGAATTTGGTATCCCCGCAAAACTAATACGGATGTGTAAACTGACGTTGAGCAACACGAAAAGTTCCGCAGGATCGGGAATGACCTCTCCGAGCCGTTCGATACCAAACGACGTTTCAGACAAGGCGACTCCCAATCGTACGACTTCTTCAACCTGCTGCTGGAGTAAATTCGATGATATTGATATCATCGGCCTCAACACCCGCGCCGTTAGTTCTGCTTTCTCCAGGCTGCACAAGGAAGCACAGAAAATGGGTCTGGCAGTGAACTAGGGCAAGACGAAATATGTCCTGTCATCAAACAAACAGTCGTCGCACTCGCGACTTGGCTCTCACGTCACTGTTGACAGTCATAACTTTGAAGTTGTAGATAATTTCGCCTAGTTAGAACCAGTATTAACACCAACAACAATGTCAGGCTGGAAATCCAACGCAGGATTGCTCTTGCCAACAGGTTCTATTTCGGACTGAGTAGACAATTAAGAAGCAAAGTCTTCTCTCGACGAACAAAAGCCAAACTCTATAAGTCTCTCATAATTCCCGTCCTGCTATATGGTGCAGAGGCTTGGACGATGACAGCAACCGATGAGTCGACGTTACGAGTTTTCGAGAGAAAGGTTCTGCGAAAGATTTATGGTCCTTTGCGTATTGGCCACGGCGAATATCGCAATCGATGGAACGATGAGCTGTACGAGATATACGACAACGTTGACATAGTTCAGCGAATTAGAATACAGCGGCTGCGCTGGCTAGGTCATGTTGTCCGGATGGACGAAAGCACTCCAGCTCCGGGGGAAGCAGAGGAAGAGTGGAGTGGAGAAGGACCTGGCTTCGCTTGGAATATCCTATTGGCGCCACGTAGCGAAAAGAAGAAACGACTGGCGCGGTGTTGTTAACTCGGCTATAATCGCGTAAGCGGTGTCAACGCCAATTAAGAAGAAGAAGAAGTATGGTGATAGTGCTCTTAGTCGTGCCCAGGTGTTTCGATGGCACAAAGAGTTTAAGGAGGGACATGAAAGCGTGAAAGACGAGGCGCGGTGTGGAAGACCAGTCGAGGTGCGGACTGACGCGAATGCGCAGCACAAAGAATTCGTTCCACCGGGGAAGACTGTGAACCAAGTCTACTATTGCCAAGTACTCGAAAGATTGCGAAAACGAGTCAACAGGGTGCGCCCAGACATCGCAGGCAACTGGATCCTTCATCACGACAACGCGCCGTGCCACACCGCCCTCAGCGTGTCCCAGTATTTGGCCTCTAAAGGGATCGCCGTGTTGCAACAGCCGCCTTATTCGCCGAACATGTCTCCCTGTGACTTTTTTCTGTTTCCTAGAACAAAATCTGTGGTCAAAGGAACTCATTTTGAGTCGATTACGGACATCCAGGCGGCCGTGACGAGGGTACTCGCGGACATCCCAGTCGAAGCGTTCCAGAAATGTTACGAAACATTGAAAACGCGCTGGAATCGTTGTATAGCTGCCCAAAGGGACTACTTTGAAGGGGATGGCAGAGTTGTAGAACAATTTTCAAATATTCGGTTTTTATGGAATCAGTCTCATTACTTAATTGTCATACCTCGTATGTACATATGTGGATGAAGTGTTCACAACTCAATTATAACTTGAAAAATGTTAGAAAAGGAATCACGCGAAGAAACAAATAAAGAAAAATCGTTAAAAATCCTACATATTTGCTGTTAAAGATGTGGCAACGCTCGTTTTCCTCATAATTGTAAGCATTCTAACCTTTTCAACGATAATTTTTTAATATTGTTACACTGAATTCTGACTTTGTTTTTTCTACCTTTATGTGGGGTATTGGAAAATTGTGGCTCTAGTGGTAGTCGTACGACGTACCGGCCAAGTCCTCACAATACTGATCTTCTTTAGTTTTGTTTGTTATGGGGGAAGTTTCCTTTATCTTTGAAATTTCCTTAACTGTGAATTAAGGTATTTTCCCTCTGGTATGTTGGTAACTGGTTCTATAACTAGTCCACTTTGTGTTTCGCTGTGCAGTGTTTGAGCATTTTGTGCCTTTGAGCAACGTGGCGTCTCTTGGCAATTTTTAGAATTGTCGATTTTGGGACTGGCTTTTGCAACAAGTGGATTTTTTGTGTAAGCGCTTCTTTGGAGTGAGATTAGATATCTGCTGTAATGAAGCATTGAATTGTGTCTTTTGTGACAATATAAGCAATTAAATTTGACAAAGTTGTTACTTTCGTTAACATTTAATTTTTTAAACTTCTCGGAAGTTTTAAGTTTATGCCCTCTTGTTCATAGTTCGCATTACGTAAGTTTTTCTTTGTTTGGATGTGAACGGTTGTGTTTTGTTAAAAATTTTGTTTGTTTCGTTTTCGTCAGCCCTCGAAGCACGTCGCTGTGTTGTGGTCCTCGCTTTTTCGATCACCGTATCTTCAGTTATAGTTCAGCATATTTGCTAACATTGATATTGAATCATATGTGAAATATAAAACCGAAAATAAAATCTAATTAAAATTAACTTTGAATTACCCGTATAATATAAAACCGGTAGTTTTATTTAAAAAAAAAGTGAAAGAAGTGAAAAAAGTAAGTGTTACAAGGGTGAAGTGAAGTGGGCACCTACTCACACATGGTTGATGTAGACGGCTGCGAACATATCCCGGAAAGATGGCCATTCCTCCACAAAAAGTTTCTGTGTCACATGCAGGTTGATGCCTGAACTTGCCTCTTGAAATTGTTGAATTTGTGGCAGCTCTACTCTCGGATGTCCAGTAGGTGCAATTGCTTTTAATAGCTTTAATTGATCGAATATCATAGCTTTCGTTTCTTCATATTGGTCTTAGCAGTTCTCGTAAATTTCGAAAGACGATGATTTAAAATTATGTGGCAGATTTGAATCGTCAAAATCTACTTTGGAGTCATGAGCCGCTTGGAGACAAGTCGAAATGTATTAAGATTTTTCCATTTTATTTCTAATAACGATTCAGAGCTTTCCTGAATCGGTAAACCTTTACCTTTAGTGCCGTGTAAATTTTTTCCAATTTTATTATGGAAGAATAAACCAGATCACATCCGATTTTTTGCATATATATTAAGAGGTATTATTGAACAATAAAAAAAAAATTATAATTATTTTATTGACCTTTTTTCACGGCCGTCAACTTCCTGGCTAGGCTTCTTATCTCAAACGAAAAAGGTTAATTTTTTTAATCTAGAAGCTTTTATAAAGTGCGTGGTACTCGTAGAGGGGTTTTTAGAATTTCGAAAACTGGGGATGTAGGCCAGGATTTTGTAAAAAGTGCCATTTTTACCCGTGTTTTTCGACATCAAAACAGTTAAACAATTGCCAAAATGCCGTTTTTCTCGGAAAAGCGCCCTATCAGTATAAAATTGTCTACAAATACGCTTTAGTTCAAATAAATCGGTTAAATAATTCGCTCGCAATTTTGACGGCCGCATGAAAAAAGTAGTTTCTAACTTTAACGAGCCTCAAAGTTCTACGGATGTATATACGTTTGCATTTCTTCAAAAATATTCATATTAAACCAATAAAAATTCGAGACCATAGTTTAGAATAGTTTTTTTTATTGATTGGAGTGAAAAAAAAAATTTTCATTTTTTTTAATTCTAAAGGTATCTCCCCTCTTAATAAACTGTCACTTTGTGAAATAAATTTAACAACCTGTTTTGAGCGTGTTGTTCCTGCAGGTGTATTTTGATTTTTTTCGTTTTAATCATTTTGTTATATTATATGTTAAAGTTTTTGTGATTGTAAACTTAATTTGTTAATTTAATTATTAAAAACGCACTTTCTCTTTATGTATTCATTTTAGGTCCTTTTTTTTGTATATAGGTACACCCTAATACTTATATGTGTATATATGTATGTATGACTTATGTTTTGTGCAATTAAGAGCTCGTTGAAGAGATCAATGCGCTTTTTACTCTCGTTGAAGATATACATATATGCACAAATTGTTTTTATCATTTAAAGATTAGGTTTTTGCTCGTCAGCAATTGAGCGCTCGTTAAGGAGATCAATTCGCTATTCGTACGAAAGTATGCACGAAATGTTTGTGCTAATATGTGTAACTTAACACCAGAAATGTTGCCAATAAACCAATAACTGCCGACGTCATCTATCTCCTAATAGGAAATGTTCCAGACGTTTAGTCAGCAGAAACAAACAGTTAAGAACAACATCCGCCATGCGCCGCAGAAGCGAACATTTACCAGAAACAAACAATTGGGAACAACATCCGCCATGCGCCGCCTAAGCGAACGTTAACCAAAAGTGATGACGCAAGTAGATTTAAGCAATATTAAGAGTATGTTTAATTGTAAATTAGTTAGTTGTTATTTTGGATTCAACCAATTAAGGTCGTTTTGACCATAAAATGTATTTTTTTCGACTTTGTAATCAATAGGTCGTTAATTGGCGCCCGAGCCTAAAATATACGGCACGAGAAATTTCGGTAAAAAAGCACCATATGCAGTGCTAAACGGGAAGCAACTCGAAATAGTTATCCGGTAAGAGAAGTTTCGGTAAAATGGCACCATATGTAATGCTAAATAAGGAGCAATCCCAACGAATATTTAAAACCTCAAAAAGGCACCATAAGTAGTGCCAAAAAGAAAGCAACTGAATTTAAATTCCTTAGACACGCTTGTTTAAGGAAGGTGAGCAACTTGGAGCAAGATGGTGATCCAGTAGTATCCAGAGGAAAAAAGGACCAAATCATCATTGCCAGCCGCCACGAAGCTGATCATAATGTAAGAAATAGATTCTTCTTTTTCTTAATTGGCGTTGACACCGCATACGCGATTATAGCCGAGTTAAAAACAGCGCGCAGGTCGTTTCTTCTTTTCGCTACGTGGCGCCAATTGGATATTCCAAGCGAAGTCAGGTCCTTCTCCACTTGGTCCTTCCAACGGAGTGGAGGTCTTCCTCTTCCTCTGCTTCCCCCGGCGGGTACTGCGTCGAATACTTTCAGAGCTGGAGTGTTTCCATCCATCCGGACAACATGACCCAGCCAGCGTAGCCGCTGTCTTTTAATTCGCTGAACTATGTCAGTGTCGTCCTATATCTCGTACAGCTCATCGTTCCATCGAATGCGATATTCGCCGTGGCCAATACGCAAAGGACCATAAATCTTTCGCAGAATTTTTCTCTCGAAAACTCGTAACGTCGACTCATCGCTTGTTGTCATCGCCCAAGCCTCTGCACCATATAGCAGGACGGGAATTATGAGCGACTTATAGAGTTTGGTTTTTGTTCGTCGAGAGAGGACTTTGCTTCTCAATTGCCTACTCAGTCCGAAGTAGCACCTGTTGGCAAGAATTATCCTGTGTTGGATTTCTACGCTGACATTGTTGGTGGTGTTTACGCTGGTTCCAAGATAGACGAAATTAGCTAAGACTTCAAAGTTATGACTGTCAACAGTGACGTGAGAGGCAAGTCGCGAGTGCGACGACTGTTTGTTTGATGACAGGAGATATTTCGTTTTGCCCTCGTTCACTGCCAGACCCATTTTCTGTGCTTCCTTGTCCAGCCTGGAGAAAGCAGAACTAACGGCGCGGGTGTTGAGGCCGATGGTA
>NW_024396310.1:831988-935457 GCF_016617805.1 Bactrocera tryoni
GCACAGTGAGACAACGCCGGCATCAAATACAAGGAGTCATTGTAGAGCTCTGAAATTTTGCACAGGTTATTTTTGAGACAATTCCAGTTTAAAAAAAAAATTAAGAAAATTCGCCCACTTTTACGCCCACCTGCCATACAGTCGAAATTTGTAAAATGCCGTATTTTCCGTAATACTTTAGGTATAACTTTCAATTTTGGTATACTTAAATGCTATACATATAGTTACAAACATTATTTGAAATAAAAATTGAACTTTGGCCCACTTTTAACTCCATCACCCATACTACTTCAACATAAAAAGTGCCATATTTTCTAAAATATATTAAATACAACCTTCAAATTCTATATTACTGTATATAATTTATATCATTTAAAATGTTTCATGCAAAAATTACAATAACACGCCCACTAATACGCCCACCTCCCATTGAAATGCAATAAAAAAACAATATTTTTTTTTCTTTTAATCAATAATTTTTTAACATCATCATGGTATTCTAATTTTTTCAATTTGTTTCTCATTCTAAATGAATTAATATAAGGATCTGATGGTATTTGCAAATATGTAGTGCATTACTTCTTCATTCGTAGAAATACGTGAATTTTTACGAGAATGGAATAGCCTACAGTTTCTATACTCCTTATTCATTGCTTCTTGCGCTTCTTCGGATAACATTCCTGTAGCAAAAAAAAAGTACACGAGTACACAAAATGTACATATGTTTGAGCAAAAAAAAACTGGTTTGGCTCAGCGGATGGAAAAAATGCCCAAAAACCAACAACAACCAAAACCAAAATTATGCTCACTATATTAGGCTGCTTATGAGCTTTGGACAACAAAAATAATTATAATGCAAGAGACTATTTTCTATTTTCCTGCCAGGCGACAAGCGGCACTACAATATAACAATTAAACTAACCACATTAGAAAGTGATCATAACACAACTTAGATAAGAACAATATCTTGCACTATCAATTTAAATTAAAAATTATGCTACTATCTAACCCAAAGTCAATGACCTTCAACAAAATTATCTATCAAATTAATAACGTAAATTTATGTAAACAAGAATATTTTTGTTAAAGCATAAATGATCTTTAAAGCATAATTCTGAATAACTAACAAAAAACAAATGTAATTTATTACTATTCTCTTGCACAATAAGTGAATAGTAAACAATTAAAAAAAATAAAAGTAAAAAGTTGTAAACATGCTATTGCATGCTAACATACGTATAGCGACAGAATGTGCGCGTTACGTACTTTTTGTAGTTTTTTGTATGTTTAATGTGCTTTTGCAAACTTTAGCTCTATGTCCTCTACTTTAAATTAAAGCTGAGATTTCAAACTTTCATTTGGTATAAGTCTGCACTTAGGGCGAGGGGCTGCTCTATATTTCCTAGGCCATTAAAAATGCAAAATACTCAATTTTTGCACCACAATTATGTTGTTAAGAAAAAAAATTTGTGTTTTGTTTTAAATTTATTTTTTCATTTACTCATTCTACAATAATTAAATTAATTAAAAAAATACTTGAAAGTTACATTTATTATGTATTTTTATTTTAATAAGCTTTTGATTATTACATATTGAACTAACATATTTCAAGCGCGTTGGCATACCTCAAATTTGACTTGCTCTAGACCAAAAAGTAATGAAGTTATGAGGCTGAAATTTCAGGGAATTGTTACTCATATATCTGTAAATATACTGTGAAAATTTCATCCAAATTGAACGACACGTCAAAAACCATTTTTTGCCGCGGTTACTATTGAGCTGTCTCACTGTGGGGCGTGGGCGCAAATCAGCGATATGTTGAAGAACATCGCTTTGAAGAGGATTGTGGCTAGATGTTCATTCACCGGAGTGAATGATAGTACTCGGCGACGGAGTCTCTCTCCAACCACGAATCCCTCACCAAACTTGCGCTCCTTTATATGGCCACTGTAGTAAATGTCACAAGGACCTACTCGTCTCTGTCCTTGTCCCGTCTCTCGCATTTCTTGGACGGCGGTGATGTCAGCCTTTATTTTTGCGAGGACATCAACCAGCTGGGCAGCGGCACCTTCCCAATTAAGGGTCCGGACATTCCAGGTGCATGACCTGATATCGTAGTCCTTATTTCGTTTGCCGTGGTCGTCATCAAAAGGGGGGTCTCTCATCCGAGGCCGCTTTTTCTTTTTCATTGGAGTGTTTTTTTTACGTGGCGGGTCCCAAACCCAGCGCACAACCCTATGCAGGGGATGTTTCGCCTGCTCACATTAGCTCGCCTTCGAACGGATGTTCTTAGGCTACTCAGAGGATACTTGGTCAAAGACCGGAAGCCGTAGGCTGCTTGAGCTATGTGTAAAAGAATCGTTTCTGGTCACTCCCAAGTGAATGGCGATCAGAGAACTTTCCTCACTTGCGTGAACTTCTACACATGACTCCATCCCCCATATATTTTATATGTATATATATTGTCACCTAAAATAAAAAACGACGTATTATCAAAATTAAATGGAAATCGCTGACACATATAATAATCAAAATTAAACCATTATATAACGAAAACTCAAATTTTGTTTCAATATGAGTGCATGATAGCCAAAAAATATAACCACTTTATAACGAAAACTCAATTTTTTTTTAACACAGAAAGTAGTACTATGTGAAAGTACTTCAGTCACACCGGGTATTCGCTCGATCAGGGTTATTTTGTTACCGCGCGGCCGAAGGCCGCCAACGCAGAAGGAGTACTCCGCGAAAGTACTTCAGTCACCCCGATATGACATAAATTTTATAATATTATTATAGATTTATACTTATTTGTGTTTATTAAATATAAATCACATATTATACACATACGAGTCTTGACAATTAAGTAATGAGACTGGTTTTATTGCCGCGCTTGTGGTAAACCTGTGACCTTGAAATTCCCTTTTTCTCTTTCCGGAATCCCTCCCCTCTCCATTGATATATGTGTCATCGCCTCAGCTTTTTTAGTTCGCCTGATGCGTCAAGTTGAGTAGACGTGTGTTTGTAGTGCTCATCACGAAAATGGAAAAACAAAATCAAGAGCAACTCGTGCGATAAAATTTTGCTCCAGATTGGGCGAAACAGCTTCGGAAACGTACGCTAAAATTGTAAGAGTGCTCTTAGTCGTGCCCAGGTGTTTCGATGGCACAAAGAGTTTAAGGAGGAGCATGAAAGCGTGGAAGACGAGGCGCGGTGCGGTGCGGTGGAGGTGCGGACTGACGCGAATGCGCAGCACAAAGAATTCGTTCCACCGGGGAAAACTGTGAACCAAGTCTACTATTGCCAAGTACTCGAGAGATTGCGAAAACGAGTCAACAAGGTGCGCCCAGACATCGCTCGCAACTGGACCCTTCATCACCACAACGCGTTGTGCCACACCGCCTTCAGCGTGTACCAGTATTTGGCCTCTAAAGGGATCGCCGTGTTGCAGCAGCCGCCTTATTCGCCCGACATGTCACCCTGTGACTTGTTTTGTTTCCTAAAACAAAATCCGTGGTCAAAGGATCCCATTTTGAGTCGATTACGGACATCCAGAAGCGTTCCAGAAATGTTACAAAACATGAAAAACGCGCTGGAATCGTTGTATAGCTGCCCAAAGGGACTACTTTGAAGGGGATGGCAGATATGTAGAACAATTTTCAAATATTCGGTTTTTATGGAATCAGTCTCATTACTTAATTGTCATACCTCGTATGTACATATATGGATGAAGTGTTCACAACAAAATTATAACTTGAAACATGTTGGAAAAGGAAACACGCGAAAAAACAAATAAAGGAAAATCGTAAAAAATTCTACATATTTGCTGTTAAAGTTGTGGCAACGCTCGTTTTCCTCATAATTGTAAACAATCTAACCTTTTCAACGATGATTTTTTAAAATTGTTACACTGAATTCTGACTTTGTTTTTTCTACCTTATGTGGGGTACGACGTACCGGCCAAGTCCTCACAATACTTATCTTCTTTAGTTTTGTTTATTATGGGCGGAAGTTTCCTTTGTCTTTGAAACTTTTTTAACCCTCATCGAGACCAACGGGTCTGTTTTTAAATGTTATTTAAACATATTTAGAGTGTAGCAAACGACTTGCGCTTCCAGGTAGCTTCCTAGAATTTTATTGTCTATAGAATTCAGAAAAAAAATTGAAGGATATCGTATCGAAAAGACGAAAAAAGGATATTATAATATTACACCTTAGTCGAGACCAATGGTGCTTGGCTTGGAAACAGTCAAAAGAAGAGTGTGTTTACAAACAAAACCAGGATTTTGTGTGTTTATTTTTGCTACAGTATTCTTCTTCTCTCTCTCTCTCTAATGAATTCGTTTTCTGTATTCTTTTGTATTATGCAAGTCAGTAGATGACAGATAGTTGAACGCACAACATATTACTGTGAAAATACGCATATTTTACGCCAGTTCTCATCTTGTTTTTTTATTATTCTGTTCGCTTTGGTTATAATAATGAGGGATGAAGTGGAATATGTGTATAATACACGATTACGTTCTAGAAACATCAGTGCAGATTTTTATGATCGCTTAACATCAGCATTGGTGAATGACATTCAAAATGAAAATAATGATGTTGTGCGTGATGAAGTGGATCTATTCGAAAGCGATGACGATGATAGAGATGTCGATTATGTGCCATTTGAAGATGCATCGGATATTGAAAATGAAATTGAAATCGAGTCGAATGAAATATTAGATAGCGACGAAGAGGAAGTAATCGATGGTGTAGAAGAAGAAGAGCGTGAAACTCCAGCTGCTACTGAAACTTCTTACTACGGTAAAGATGGGACAGAATGGAAAAAAGAGCCTAATGAAGCAATTCGTTCTCGTGCACACAATATTATGCGCTTTAGGCCTGGACCGAAGCAACAAAACTCTGTTCCCATTGAGGTATTCAAACAGTTTTTTACTACCAATATTTCATTCATTATCATCAGTCAAACAAATAGTTATGGAAGAGACCAATTTGCAAAATAGAATGCAGAAAATCTAACCTCAAAACCTAAAGTTTGGGTGGCTTTCACTAGCACCGAACTTGATGCATTTATTGGCATTCTTACTGCTTCTAGTGTAACGCACAATAATATGCAGTTTACACCACTTTTGTGGTAAACAGATGCTCTTCCCATCTTTCGAGCGGCGATGCCACTTAAACGATTCAAGTTATTGACGCGATATATCCGTTTCGATGATGGCCGCACACGTTCATTCCGACTACAATCTGATAAGGCTGCCACAAATCGCGATATATGGAATTTTTTAAATAAAAACCTCGCCAGAAACTATGAGCCAAATGAAAACTTAACGATTGATGAACAATTGTTTCCGTATTGTGGCAAGGCAAAGTTTACGCAATTCATACCATCAAAACCAGCCAAATACGGTGTGAAAATCTGGTGGGCATGTTACTCACAAACAAAATACCCATTGCAAGGTATATTGTACACGGAAAAAAAGGATGACGGAGAGCGTGAAGTGAACCAAGGAGAAAATGTATTGCTGAAACGGTACTAAAACACCGGCTGAACAACTTTTTCACAACACTGACAAGAGCCAAACGATTGGCTACCATTGGACTTGCTTTCGTCGGTACTATTCGCGCCAATAAGAAGTGCTTACCCGAAGAATTGAAAAAAAAATCCGCCTCGTCAGGGTTTCACGATTTCGTTTCGATTTGTAGCTATGTTCCGAAAAAGAACAAGGCAGTCAATTTGATTTCAACCCTACCCGAAGGTGAAGCCAAAAAACCGGAAGCAATTTTACTTTATAATTCAACAAAGGCCTGCGTTGACTGCATGGATCAGATGGTTACCCATTACACTACAAAACGGCCATCGAAACGATGGACATTTGCCTTTTTTTGCAACTTGTTGGATGTGATGGGATTGGCTGCTTTCGTAGTTTGCAAAGAAATCGACCATCTAGATAAAAAGGATGCACGTCGCACTTTTCTTTACAATTGATCGAGAACAATGGCAACGCCCAATATCGAAAATCGTATGAACAATCCAAATGTCATCAAACATCTATCTTGTCGTTTGGCTTTTGAATCTTTTTTGGTCGTTCACTCAACATCCCATCACGATTAGTAGCTTCAACATCAAAAGGTGCTGACACACTCAAAGGAAGGAAAGATTGCAGACTTTGTTTGCAAGAAAGCGATAAATTGCGTCGTAAAACTCGATTTTTCTGTTCCAAATGTTCAAATCCAGTTTGTCAGTAGCATTCGAAAATTGATTACATATGTTTTTTTTGTATTCCTCAGGATTCATCATCATAAATTCAATTGAAAAATCGCTCAAAAATGATTCATATGCTCCTAAATAAATCAAAAAATTAACGAAAAGGAATGCTTTGTATTTCGATTTAAAAGCCGCATACGGCCGTATTTGTGTAAAGTTTTATTCCGCTATCATCATTGATTCCTAATGTATATATTTTACAGAGAAGGCATCAGATGGAATTCACAATAGCGTTATATTGGAAGAAGGCGTGGTTGTGAACCGATTTCACCCATATTTCATACATGTCATCAGGGTGTTAAGAAAATATTATATACCGAATTTCATTTAAATCGGTGAAGTAGTTCCTGATATATGGTTGGTTTTTAAAAAAAGCCTGGGTGTCCATTTCTTCCGTAAAAATTATTGTTTCTGACGTTTTTTGTTAGTCGGTTAACGCACTTTTAGTGATTTTCAACATAACCTTTGTATGGGAGGTGGGCGTGGTTATTATCCGATTTCTTCCATTTTTGAACTGTACATATATGGAAATGCCTGAGGGAAACGACTTCATAGAGATTGGTTGACATAGCTATAGTAGTTTTCGAGATATGTACAAAAAACTTAGTAGGGGGCGGGACCACGCTCACTTTTCCAAAAAAATTACGTCCAAATATGCCCCTCCCTAATGCGATCCTTTGTGCCAAATTTCACTTTAAGTTCTTTATTTATGGCTTAGTTATGACACTTTATAGGTTTTCGGTTTTCGTCATTTTGTGGGCGTGGCAGTGGGCCGATTTTGCCCATCTTCGAACTTAACCTTCTTATGGAGCCAAGGAATACGTGTATCAAGTTTCATCATGATATCTCATTTTTTACTCAAATTACAGCTTGCACGGACGGACGGACGGACAGACGGACGGACGGACAGACGAACGGACGGACAGACAGACATCCGGATTTCGACTCTACTCGTCACCCTGATCACTTTGGTATATATAACCCTATATCTGACTATTTTAGTTTTAGGGCTTACAAACAACCGTTATGTGAACAAAACCATAATACTCTCCTTAGCAACTTTGTTGCGAGAGTATAAAAATTATAATTCCGTTGTTAAGATTGTGACAATACAGACAAAATTTATTTCTTATCAAACATAAATTTCGTATACTTTTATTCAACCTGATATAGCACCGTGAGACCGTGCAAAAAGCTGTATTGAAGCAGAAGGAGACTATTTTGAATAAAATAAATTGATTTTGCCGAATAACCATTTGTTCTGTTTTTTTTAAGTCCTGTTTACTTTGGGACTCTCCTTGTAGAGCACGACACCCATACCCATCTTATCACAAAGGCACTCGATGCTAATGATAGCGGCGAGTTCAAGGCTAGTATTGCCGCTGTGCTGTCTGAGTGAATGGTTACTTCTCTAAAGGAGGACGCACTCTGGAGCAGCAAATCTGCTGCTACCTTGATTGCTGCAATTTCAGCAGCAACAACGGCCGCCAGAGTTCGATTTGGCGACTCCATGATACAGATGATCCGGTATGCAGTCAAAGTGTGTGAGGATATCCGTGTGTTTAGATACGCGCTCTTTTAAGAACTCAGATTCTCTGAATCTAATAGCCACGTTCACGGCCATACACCTTCCGCCGATGTTCACTGACATTATGTTCAAATTGTGTTAAGTGCCATGGTTGGAATGGACCTTAGTGCATCACGCATACTGATGAGCGTAGCCCGTTGAACGCTCTCGAGTTTGGTTATCTCTAAAGCCATCCACCACAGAAGGACGACATAGAACATAATGGGCTTGGCTATGGTGTCATAGAGCCAAAGGACCACTTTCGGTGAGAGGTCCAACCTCTTGCCAATGGGTTCTCTAGAGCAGTATAGGCAATCGATGTCTTTTTTGCTCTCTCTTCTAAATTCGTATTTCATGAAAGCTTCCTATACAGGATGAGCCCTTCAATATATCCGCCGGTTGCTGACAAATACCTCCCATTTGCGGCAGCGGGGCCTACGGGATCATATATCTTCTAGTAAATAAAACCATTTCGGTTTTATTTGAGCTGATGGCGAGGCCACTTCCGACCGCCCATTTTGTTAGAACGCTGAGATATCCCCGCGTAAACTCGTACACAGTGCTAAGGAATATTCCTTTCACGATTTTTTTTTTTTGTATAGTAGAAGAAGCGGAACTTTAATCCGCTAAACCTAACCTACTCCCAACTCAAGACTCTCCCACGGAACCACCGGCTAAGTATTACTTCGTGGGAGGGACAAGACATTTAAGTCTTCTCTATTGCGCGGACTGACGGATGCCTAGTCTGTTGAGAAAATCTCAGTTTGGTCATTATGAAAGCTGACGCTTCGCCGACAGCTTTCCATTTATAAGTCGACTGACACATGGTCAAAGTTCTCTGATCGCCATTCACTTGGAGGATGGAGTCGTGTGTAGAAGTTCACGCAAGTGAGGAAAGTTCTCTGATCGCCATTCACTTGGGAGTGGCCAGAAACGATTCTTTTACACATGGCTCAAGCAGCTCACTACTTCCGGTCTTTGACCAAGTATCCTCTGGGTAGCCTAAGAACATCCGTTCGAAGGCGAGCTGCAAATGTGAGAAGGCGAAACATCCCCTGCTTAGGGTTGTGCGCTGGGTTTGGGACCCGCCACGTAAAAACACCCCCAATGAAAAGAAAGCGACAGCCTCGGAAGAGAAACCCCCTTTTGATGACGACCATGGCAAACGAAATAAGGACTACGAGATAAGGGCATGCACCTGGAATGTCCGGACCCTTAATTGGTGGGAAGGTGCCGCTGCCCAGCTGGTTGATGTCCTCGCGAAAATAAAGGCCCCTGACATCACCGCCGTCCAAGAAATGCGATGGACGGGACAAGGACAGAGAAGAGTAGGTCCTTGTGACATTTACTACAGTGGCCATATAAAGGAGCGCAAGTTTGGTGTTGGATTCGTGGTGGGAGAGAGACTCCGTCGCCGAGTACTATCATTCACTCCGGTGAATGAACGTCTAACCACAATCCGCATCAAAGCGAGATTCTTCAACATATCGCTGATTTGCGCCCACGCCCCGACGGAAGAGAAGGACGATGTGACCAAAGATGCCTTCTATGAGCGCTTGGAGCGCGCTTATGAGAGCTGCCCCCGCCACGATGTCAAAATCGTGCTTAGCGACTTTAACGCCAGGGTGGGCAAAAGAAGGTATATGTTGGCACTACGGTCGGTAAATTCAGCCTCCACGACGAAACATCCCCAAATGGGTTGAGGCTGATCGACTTCGCCGGGGCCGAAATATGGTTATCTGTGGTACTAGATTCCAGCACAAGAAGATACATCAAGCTACCTGGCAGTCTCCGGATCGAAAAGCCACCAACCAGATCGGTCATGTTGTGATAGACGGAAGACACGTCTCCAATGGTTTAAACGTGCGTACGCTCAGAGGTCCTAATATCGACTCGGAACACTACCTTGTTGCAGCCAAGATACGCACCCGCCTCTGTGCAGCTTAAAAACGCACGTCAACAAACACAAGGAAGGTTCGACGTCGAGAAGCTGCAATCACAACAGACAACCGAACGATTTTCTACTCGGCTTGCACTCCTGCTCTCTGGAGAGCACTCGTCAACAACTCGGTATAAGGGAACTGTGGGACGGCATTTCAAATTCCTTACGTACAGCTGCAACCGAAACCATTGGTTTTCGGAAAGTGCAAAAAGAACAGCTGGTACGACGAGGAGTGCCGTGTCGCAGCGGAGAGAGAAAACGAGGCTGCCTACCTCGCAACGTTACGATCGACCACTACACGTGCGGGATGGGATAGATACCGAGAGTTGAAGAGGGAAGCGAGACGCATTTGCAGACAGAAGAAGAAAGAGGCCGAAATGCGTGAGTACGAAGAGCTTGATAAGCTGGCCGACAGGGTAATGCTCGAAAATTCTACGAAAAAATGCGGCGGCTTACAGAAGGTTTCAAGACCGGAGCATACTCTTGTAGAACCCCAAAGGTGATCTAGTCACTGATGCCCAGAGCATACTTAAATTATGGAGGGAACACTTCTCCAGCCTGCTGAATGGCAGTGAACGCACAACACCAGGAGAAGAAGAACCCGATTCCCCAATCGATGACGATGGAGCAGACGTTCCATTACCCGACCATGAAGAAGTTCGAATAGCAATTGCCCGCCTCAAAAACAACAAAGCGGCAGGGGCCGACGGACTACCGGCCGAGCTATTCAAACACGGCGGCGAAGAACTAATAGGGTGCATGCATCAGCTTCTTTGTAAAATATGGTCGGACAGCATGCCCAACGATTGGAATTTAAGTGTGCTATGCCCAATCCATAAAAGGAGACCCCACAATCTGCGCCAACTACCGTGGGATTAGCCTCTGAACATCGCATATAAGGTTCTATCGAGCGTATTGTGTGAAAGATTAAAGCCCACCGTCAACAAACTGATTGGACCTTATCAGTGTGGCTTCCAGACCTGGAAAATCAACAACCGACCAGATATTCACCATGCGCCAAATCTTGGAAAAGACCCGTGAAAGGAGAATCGACACACACCACCTCTTTGTCGATTTCAAGCTCAACTTTCGACAGCACGAAAAGGAGCTGCCTTTATGCCGCGATGTCTGAATTTGGTATCCCCGCAAAACTAATACGGCTGTGTAAGTTGACGCTGAGCAGCACGAAAAGCTCCGTCAGGATCGGGAAGGACCTCTCCGAGCCGTTCGATACCAAACGAGGTTTCAGACAAGGCGACTCCCTATCGTGTGACTTCTTCAACCTGCTTCTGGAGAAAATAGTTCGAGCTGCAGAACTAAACAGAGAAGGTACCATCTTCTATAAGAGTGTACAGCTGCTGGCGTATGCCGACGATATTGATATCATCGGCCTCAACACCCGCGCCGTTAGTTCTGCTTTCTCCAGGCTGGACAAGGAAGCACAGAAAATGGGTCTGGCAGTGAACGAGGGCAAAACGAAATATCTCCTGTCATCAAACAAACAGTCGTCGCACTCGCGACTTGGCTCTCACGTCACTGTTGACAGTCATAACTTTGAAGTTGTAGATAATTTCGTCTACTTAGGAACCAGTATTAACACCACGAACAATGTCAGCCTGGAAATCCAACGCAGGATTGCTCTTGCCAACAGGTGCTACTTCGGACTGAGTAGGCAATTGAAAAGTAAGTCCTCTCTCGACGAACAAAAACTAAACTCTATAAGTCCCTCATAATTCCCGTCCTGCTATATGGTGCAGAGGCTTGGGCGATGACAGCAACCGATGAGTCGACGTTACGAGTTTTCGAGAGAAAAAATTCTGCGAAAGATTTATGGTCCTTTGCGCATTGGCCACGGCGAATATCGCATTCGATGGAACGATGAGCTGTACGAGATATACGACGACATTGACATAGTTCAGCGATTAAAGACAGCGGCTACGCTGGCTAGGTCATGTTGTCCGGATGGATGAAAACACTCCAGCTCTGAAAGTATTCGACGCAGTACCCGCCGGGGAAGCAGAGGAAGAGGAAGACCTCCACTCCGTTGGAAGGACCAAGTGGAGAAGGACCTGGCTTCGCTTGGAATATGCAATTGGCGCCACGTAGCGAAAAGAAGAAACGACTGGCGCGCTGTTGTTAACTCGGCTATAATCGCGTAAGCGGTGTCTACGCCAATTAAGAAGAAGAAGACACATGAGTGCCGTTAGATTATCGAACATAAAACTACCACCGAGTGTGGTTTTTAGCTTTTCCCTTGTATTCGAAAATCGAGGGCAATAAAATAGTACATGTTCAAAGTCTTTTATATACTCTGTACACGTCGGGCAGTTCGGATATAAACGCTCGAGTTCATCTCCCTCGATGTCAATGGGCAGCATTCTGGCTAATACTTCAGCAGGGTCGGTTGATATAGTCCGGAAAGCACTTATTACCCGAATTTCAAAAAGCCCATGCACAGCATTTATTTGTTTGGCATACGATTTTATATCCATTGCCTGTATCCATACTGGTGCCGCAAACAGTATTACGGAACTCATTGCTTTCGGTATTAAGAATCGCCGGCTGGAACGCACACAGCCTCTATTGGTCATCATTCTCGATAGGGCATTATAAATTTTGTTTGCCTTCGCGGAAGAATACTCCAGGTATTCTTTAAATTTTAATTTGGAGTCCAACATTACTCCCAGATACTTCAGTTGCGGCCGCGAAGTAATCTCGCACTCCCCTATGGTGAGCTCTATTCGTTCTTCTATCTTACGAGTGCTTATGAGTAAAACTTCTGTTTTTTCCTCCGCCAGGTTCAGACTCACAGAAGAGAACATTGGCGTAGGCCATTTAAGCACTCATTACATTCATTTTTCAGGCCGGCTAATTGGTTGGCCACTGCTACCATCATGAGATCATCCGCATAAGCTACTAGTTTCACGTCTGCTGGTAGCTGTCTTCTTAGCACCCCGTCATACATAAGGTTCCATAATAATGGGCCTAACACTGACCCTTGGGGTACTCTACTCGAGATAAAGTAGCTCTTGGTGCCTTCGTCCGTATCAAATATCAGCCTTCTGTTTTTAGAATAACTCATTATTATGTTTATGAGGTATTCAGGGACCCGTATTTCATCCAGGGCTTTGATTATGTCTGCCTATTTTGCCGAGTTGAACGCATTCTTGACATCCAGGGTAATCAGCGAGCAGTACTTTTTTTTGCCACCTTTCCTTCTTTTGCCACTAACTGCACATTTCGCAGTATCAACGACTTCTCGCAGTGCGTCAATAGTGGATCTCTTTCTTATAAAGCCATATTGTCTCTCTGATAATCCGCCGGCTTTCTGGATTGCTAACTCCAAGCGGTTTCGTCTTATATTTTCGTACACTTTACCCATTGTGTCGAGCATACACAGAGGTCGGTACGATGAAGGTTCTTTAGGTGGTTTCTTTGGTGTTGGGAGCAGAATCAAACGCGGTACTTTCCAAGAGTCGGGGAATACCTCTTCCTTTAAACAAGCGCTGTACATTTTAGCTAATACTCGAGGTTTTGAGCTCATGGCTTCCTTCAAAGCTCAGTTTAATATGCCATTCAATCCAGGCGCTTTGGTGTTTTTGATTTTATTTGCTTTTGCCAGTAGTTCGTCTTCCGTGTCTAAGGGGGTGACTATACAGCTGCGTTTCGTCGCTTGGCATATGAAATTCTGTCTTGTTTCGGGAATAATGTTCCGACGACTTTTTCCATAAAAGAGGCGTTTTAGATTACTGCTGCTTGTTTTTAAATCTGGACATACAGATTTTGTAAGCAGTACCCCAAGGGTCAATGTTTGCTTCCTCGCATAGCTTCTCAAAACATGATTTTTTGCTTCGGGAAATTGCCGACTTAAGAAGCTTCTTGTGGCTTTTAAATTCTTCCCTAAGGCGATTTTCGTTCGTTTCGCCCCGGTTACGCTGTAGACGCCGTCTAGCTGAGTGGAAAAACTTTTTCAGCGTGGAAATTTCCTCATTCCACCAATATGCAGGCCGCCGCAAGTTGTGATGTGACGTTCTACGCATTGTTGCATCGCATTTTGTGATGCCTTTGATGCACTACAGACTAGCTCAAACAGGTCTGGGTCGAACTCTTGTTGTTTCCAGCTTCGCTTTCGGGAGGTGTCTCTGCTAAGAAGTTCCTGCTCTAGGGAGTACGAGATTTGTGCTATAATTGCCATATGATCGCTGTTTGTGTATATGTCAGACACCGCCCACTTAATGTGTCTACTCAACGATTTGCGTTTGCAAACATAATGTCAAATATGGATCCTTTATTGCCTTTTTGGTAAGTGTTTCGAGTTCCGGTGTTCATTGTTGTTAAATGCGTTTGACTCAGATATTCATGAATTAGCCGCCCGCTGTGGTTTGTGCATCTGCTGCCTCATGCAGTTGACCAAGCATTAAAATCACCGGCTATTATGATAGGTGTTTTGTCTCTGGTTTCTAAAGACAGCCCTAAGAGGAAATCTTCGAATTCTGTGATTGTTGCGCTGGGACGAACAAAGCAACTTACAAAATAAATCCCTGAATGTTCGCCCATGTGAAGCAATTATTGGCTTCTTTGGAGGTCTTAAAAGGTTTCCCTTTACAGGAGCATATTGCTGCCTTGCCAGATTTGTCTGCAATCCATGTGTGTTTTCGGACGCTGGGAGTATTGTTCACTTAGTATGGCGACATCAATGTTCTCTTCAATGATTGTCTGATCTAGCAGATCTTGTGCTACTGCGCAATGGTTTAGATTCAGCTGTAGTATCCTCATTTGCTTAGATATTTCATCATCTCGAGGTACTTTGGGCAAGTCGTACTCAATACAGAGTGCTCCCCTTTGCAGAGCATGCAGCTCGGAACATTTGTACACGACTTTGCTAAGTGTCCTGCGGTTCCACAGCGTGTGCATAGGGAAGATCTGTCTGTCAAACTGCAGCATTTACGAGTCATGTGACCCAGATGGAAACACTTATAACATCTGGGAATAGGCGAGTATTCTCGAAGGCGACAGATCGACCACCCAATCTTTGTTTTTCCCAATTTGAGTGCGGCCTTACCATCTTGAGCGCGCATGCATACATGTGCTATTTATGTACCATTAAGCGTTTTTCGCAGATTTTTGACATTTGTTATCTCTAGATTTTGGATTTCACACTCCCTTTTCAGTGCTGAGCAGATTTCTTCGGGAGTTGTTATTTCGTCTAGGTCTTTGCATACAATCGTAACGTTGTGGGTTTTAGGCTGTATCATAGCCATTTCTCCAACCACTTCTTCCAAGGCACTTTGGAAAGATTCGGCTTTCGTGTCTGCTCCATTTTTCCGTTCTAAAAGCAGGTCTCCTTTGAGTGTTTTTCGAACATAGGTGTTGCTCAAAAGTACGCGCATAGCCTGATTAATATGCCTTTGGCCGGCCATCATGCTCTCCTACTTTTAAATTTTTTTCCCAATTTGCTAAAACTGCTAGTCGTTTCTCCGTTTTGCGATTCCTCGGGTTTAGCGCTTTTGCCTACCTGATCGGCAGTATCACATTGCTTATTTGGTCCAGCAGCGGCGGACTCCTCATTTTTTCCATTAGGCGACGTTCTCATTATTTTGGAAATCCTTCGGAAAGGGTTATCCGGTGTTCGCCCCATACTATTTTCAGAGGCCATGCCTCCGAGAAAAAAAATATTCTGGGAACACCCGTCGCTGTGTATGTTCAGTCCCTAGCCTTAATGCTTAACTAAACAAAAAACGGTTGGCAATGCCAGAACAGAACAGAAAAAGGGAACAGCTGATACTTGTGTTTTCGATGGTTGGTAATGCACGAACCAAAGGGAAAAACGAAAACACAAGGAGGGGAACAATTGATCGATCAAAATAACAACGGCAGAAAAAAGAACAAAAATACAATTAAGTGCACGCAGTTATAAGCGGAAAATTTAAATTTATTTTGCAAATTGGCGCGGAAAAAACACAAAAAGGTATGTGCGTATGATTATACATATATAAGTCTAAATCAAAGTGGACTTATCTTATTCCGTAGGTCTGGTGTCCACTTAGGTGGTCAATCCTGTCAATCCTGTCAATCACTCACAAGATCTTATTTTTTCAATATAAAAAAAGACTAGAAATTTCGGGAACACAATAAAAACACGTCTACTTCACTTCACGACTACTCTCAAACAACCATAAGTGCTACATCGTCTGCATAGGCAATCACTCGACAGCCACGATCTTCGAGTTTTTCGTGTAGGTCGTTAACGACCAGAATCCATAGAAAAGGAGAAAGAACTCCACCCCTGTGGGGATCCCCTACTCACATTTTCTCGCTCGCACGAGTTTCGTAATTAAAACCGAGCGAAAAATTAAATTTAAAAACTTTTATTTATTGTGTAACTTACAGTTCGGTTGCTGCTTAAGAACTAACAAATTATTCTTAAAAATTACTTATGTATATTTATATAGTTCTTAAATTTGCGACTGTGGACTCTGCACCATGTTAGTTGAACTCATATGCTTTTAGAATCGATTAATTCAACGAAATCGATTGTTGCACAAAATTATTAAAATAAACAAAAATTAAAGTATCGAATTACTATTGCAGTGATCAATGAATTTTGGTTTTTGTATAAAAAACAAAATGAATTCTGTTATTGCACAGAGTTGCTGTGCAAGCAAACAATTGAGTTTGCAAACTCGAAAATCAATGAATTTGATCGGTCTGTAGCTTCGTTGTGTAAACAACTGAAAGTGTTTGTTTGTCATTTGCCCCAATTTATTGAAAGCGAGTTGAACGACTATTTGGAATGGGAAGTAGTGCTAACTTTAATATTTTGCATTTTATATAAATGTATATTGCAACGGACTATTTCTTCTCCAGTTAATATGTTGTTATTCATTATATTCATTTTTGCAGCCACAAGGTTATTTTGTATGTGTTCAACATTGTCTAATAAAATTTTAATTTTTAATAGAGTATCAATTTACATAATTTTCCTTTCTAGTTGCTGATCTCTTGCAATTTAATTAAATTTTCTTCTGAATTTTTTCCTGTCTTCCTCTATAGCTTCTTTAAGTTTTGCAATTGTTACATTAAATACATTATTAATTTCTATATTTTGATTTGAATTTTCTATTATTGCATGGTTATTCTAGTCTATTGTTTGAAGATGTTCCATTGTAGATGGTCCATTGTACCATATAGCCATTTCATACCTGATCCTATGATATTAATTAATCCTCTACGTTGTCTATGTGGGTTAATAGTTACTAATTTCGATTTAACCTCATTTAATTTTTGTATCAATGAATGTTTCTCCTCATTGTCTGTGATTGATATTATGTTCAAGAGTTTCAGTAAATTTCCAACGGGTTGATAATATGTAGTAATGTGCTGTAATTGGCTATTATCTTGCAAGAGAAATTTCAGCAAAACAGTTTGTACCATCAACGTTTTCCACCATCAGGGTTGAGTTGCTCAATATCAGGAATGTCATTAGCATTGTAATCGTCAATACTTATTTTACTTGAAAATTTGGTGGTTCTTTTAATATTAGCCGTGTGGATGTTGTCGATTGCGATCTTTTTGTATCTGGGTTCCTGCTTGTGTCTAGCAGCTTTATAGTTTTTCACATATCCCTCCCTCTCGATGTGTTGGTAATTTTCTCTTCTAGTGTTAAGCTTTTCGATTTGTGTTTCTTTTACTGTTTGAAGTCGTTCAAATATTTCATTTTTATCATAATTACCGTTTGCAATATCTATTGGCTTTTTTCCTGTGGTTGAATGAATGGATTTGTTATACCATTCGGTACATTTATATACTTTTTACTGAACTGACAATTCCGGCGTTTTTATTTCTATTATTCTAAACCTTTCGCCTAAAGTATTATGGAATCTTTCGATGTCAGCATTGCCAGTGTGAGAATTTTGTTCATTCATTATCAGCAATTATCCGTTTTGGCTTTGGTTTTAAGGAAAACTATAAAAATATTTTTTCTATTATAGTTATGCTGGTTCTGTCTTCTAAATAAATCGCAATAGCTAGTTTACAAAATTATCTATGAACGTCAAGAAACTGTGCTTTTTTATGACATATGTGTTCATATGGATTATTTCATTTATGGCCAGGTGCCTCTAAAAAACGTAATTTTTTTCAATACATATTATTTTTTTTTTATTTTTGTTTTCAAAATGACGGTCCTGAAAATGGCTGCTGAAACTCATCCGATTCGTAGATGGATGACATCATTTCTTGGAAAAGAATTATCTGAAAGCAAAAATCAAAACGGTTTCATGTTCTGTATCGAATTAGCTATGGCCTCAAGCAGAATGAAACATTTTCAATAAAAAACAAAACAAAATGGCGGACTTTTGAATTTGTTTAACCTTGTTTTTAATTGTTTATAATATTTTTAAATAATATTTCTGGTTCTGCTTGAGACCATAGCCAGACATCTAAGGAGTAAAATGCTGTTTGGTTGATATCGATAAGTGCAATAGTTTTGAAATGTGAGTGTTATCCATGCGAAAACCTGTGGTTCGGAGAAAAATCAGTTTAAACCAAAGGTACGCAGTAGCTGCCGCTACCGAAGGCGTTCGAGCGGCCAGATTTCCCGCAGCGCTCCTCACTCTTTTATACCTGCTTCTCGGTCTTGCTGACCTTCGGGACTAGTTCTATACTATTTCTACGAGTATACAGTAGCAATTTATGAAAAAAAAAGTTTGACTTTTTTAAAATTGTTTGGAGGAACCTGGCCTTATATCTGTAGCAGTTTCTGTTAAAAAATATTTTGGTTTAATTGGTCGTCTATCGTATTTGGCTCTACAACATATCGCAATTATTAATGTATTTTTGGATAAGTTGTTTTTAATTTTTACAGTAAATTAAATTTTTTAGTCCTTGATAATTTTCATTGATCCCGCCATGCCCTGTTTCTTCTTTGTAATATTTTTTAATATATCCAAATGTTTCTTCTTCATTTCTCATGTCTTTCGCATAATATGTGCATCTGTAAAATTCTATAGTATTATTGAACATTTCTATTAGTTTTAATTGAGCAATATTATAATCGTTATCTGACAAACCTATGCCTATATTCCCTTTTCAATAAGTCTTCTAAAAGTATCGCTCATATATCCGCTTTTTATGTCGTCTAAGCTTATATAATGTATAAGTATTTTTCGTTTATTTCCAATTATTTCAATTTCTCTGATTTTACACTTTTTATAAATTTTCTGTAGTATCCTGTGATACCAAGAAAGGATTTAATTTGTTTAGAGGTTTCGGGTAACTGTATTTTGTTTTGGTTGGGCTTGATTCCATCTTCTTCTCCTTAGTTGGCGTAGACACCCCTCACGCGATTATAGCCGAGTTAGCAACAGCGCGCCAGTCGTTTCTTCTTTTCGCTACGTGGCGCCAATTGGATACTCCAGCATAACCAGGTCCTTCTCCACTTGGTCCTTCCAACGGAGCGGAGGTCTTCTTCTTCCTCTGCTTCCCCCAGCGAGTACGGCATCGAATACTTTCAGAGCTGGAGTGTTTTCGTTCATTCGAACAACATGACCTAGCCAGCGTAGCCGCTGTCTTTTAATTCGCTCAACTATATCAATGTCGTCATATATCTCCCACAGCTCATCGTTCCATCGAATGCGATATTCGCCGTGGACAACGCGCAAAGGACCGTAAATCTTTCGCAGAACTTTTCTCTCGAAAACTCGCAACGTCGACTCATCACTTGTTGTCATTGTCCACGCCTCTGCACCATATTGCAGGACGGGAATTATGAGTGACTTATAGAGTTTGGTTTTTGTACGTCGAGAGAGGACTTTACTTCTCAATTGCCTACTGAGTCCAAAGTAACACCTGTTGGCAAGAGTTATCCTGTGATGGATTTCCAGGCTGACATTGTTGGTGGTGTTTACACTGGTTCCCAAATATACGAAACTATCTACAACTTCAAAGTTATGACTGTCAACAGTGACGTGAGAGCCAAGTCGAGAGTGCGACGACTGTTTGTTTGATGACAGGACATATTTCGTCTTGCCCTCGTTCACTGCCAGACCCATTTCTTTTGCTTCCTTGTCCAGCCTGGAGAAAGCAGAACTAACGGCGCGGGTGTTGAGGCCGATGATATCAATATCATCGAATTTACTCCAGCAGCAGATTGAAGAAGTCGTACGATTAGGAGTCGCCTTGTCTGAAACCTCGTTTGGTATCGAACGGCTCGGAGAGGTCCTTCCCGATCCTGACGGAGCTTTTCGTGTTGCTCAACGTTAGTTTACACATCCGTATTAGTTTTGCGGGGATACCAAAGTCAGACATCGCAGCATAAAGGCAGCTCCTTTTCGTGCTGTCGAAAGCAGCTTTGAAATCGACGAAGAGGTGGTGTGTGTCGATTCTCCTTTCACGAGTATTTTCCAAGATTTGGCGCATGGTGAATATCTGGTCGGTTGTTGATTTTCCTGGTCTAAAGCCACACTGATAAGGTCCAACCAGTTTGTTGACGGTGGGCTTTAATCTTTCACACGATACGCTCGATAGAACCTTATATGCGATGTTGAGGAGGCTAATCCCACGGTAGTTGGCGCAGATTGTGGGGTCACCTTTTTTATGGATTGGGTATAGCACACTTAAATTCCAATTGTTGGACATGCTTTCGTCCGACCATATTTTACAAAGAAGCTGATGCATATCAGTTCTTCGCCGCCGTGTTTGAATAGCTCGGCCGGCAATCCATCGGCCCCCGCCGCTTTGTTGTCCTTCAGGCGGGTAATTGCTATTCGAACTTCTTCATGGTCGGGTAATGGAACGTCTGCTCCATCGTCATCGATTGGGGAATCGGGTTTTCATTCTCCTGGCGTTGGGCGTTCACTGCCATTCAGCAGGCTGGAGAAGTGTTCCCTCCATTATTTAAGTATGCTCTGGGCATCGGTGACTAGATCACCTTTGGGGGTTCTACAAGAGTATGCTCCGGTCTTGAAACCTTCTGTAAGCCGCCGCATTTGTTCGTAGAATTTTCGAGCATTACCCCTGTCGGCCAGCTTATCAAGCTTTTCGTACTCCCGCATTTCGGCCTTATTCGTTTTCCGTCTACAAATGCGTTTCGCTTCCCTCTTCAACTCTCGGTATCTATCCCATCCAGCACGTGTTGTGGTCGATCGTAACGTTGCGAGGTAGGCAGTCTGCTTTCTCTCCGCTGCGACACAGCACTCCTCGTCGTACCAGCTGCTCTCTTGCACTTTCCGAAAACCAATGGTTTCGGTTGCAGCTGTACGTAAGGAGTTTGAAATGCTGTCCCACAGTTCCCTTATATCGAGTTGTTGCCGAGTGCTCTCAGAGAGCAGGAGTGCAAACCGAGTAGCAAATCGTTCGGCTGTATGTTGTGATTGCAGCTTCTCGACGTCGAACCCTCCTTGTGTTTGTTGGCGTGCGTTTTTTACTGCACAGAGGCGGGTGCGAATCTTAGCTGCAACAAGATAGTGGTCCGAGTCGATGTGAGGACCTCGGAGCGTACGCACATCTAGAACACAGACAGCCAGGTATTGATGTAACTTCTTGTGCTGGAATCTAGTATCACAGATAACCATACCTCAACCCATTTGGGCTGACTTTACCGACCTTAGTGCCAAAGATACCTTCTCTGCCCACCCTGGTGTTAAAGTCACCAAACACGATTTTGACATGGTGGCGGGGGCAGCTCTCATAAGTGCGCTCCAAGCGCTCATAGAAGGCATATTTGGTCACATCGTCCTTCTCTTCCGTCGGGGCGTGGGCGCAAATCAGCGATATGTTGAAGAACCTCGCTTTGATGCGGATTGTGGCTAGACGTTCATTCACCGGAGTGAATGATAGTACTCGGCGACGGAGTCTCTCTCCTACCACGAATCCAACACCAAACTTGCGCTCCTTTATATGGCCACTGTAGTAAATGTCACAAGGACCTACTCGTCTCTGTCCTTGTCCCGTCTCTCGCATTTCTTGGACGGCGGTGATGTCAGCCTTTATTTTTGCGAGGACATCAACCATTTGGGCAGCGGCACCATCCCAATTAAGGGCCCGGACATTCAAGGTGCATGCCCTGATATCGTAGTCTTTATTTCGTTTGCCGTGGTCGTCATCAAAAGGGCGGTCTCTCATCCGAGGCCGCTTTTTCTTTTTCATAGGAGTGTTTTTTTTACGTGGCGGGTCCCAAACCCCGCACACAACCCTATGTAGGGGATGTTTCGCCTTCTCACATTAGCGCGCCTTCGAACGGATGTTCTTAGGCTACCCAGAGGATACTTGGTCAAAGACCGGAAGTCGTGAGCTGCTTGAGCCATGTGTAAAATAATCGTTTCTGGCCACTCCCAAGTGAATGGCGATCAGAGAACTTTCCTCACTTGCGTGAACTTCTACACATGACTCCATCCTCCTATTACCATACACTCTTACAGTTTTAGCGTGCTTTTCCGATGCTGCTTCGCCCAATCTGGAGCGAAATTTTATCGCCGCGCGTTGCTCTTGATTTCGTTTTTCCATTTTCGTGATGAGCTCTACAAACACACGTCTACTCAACTTGACGCAGCAGGCGAACTAAACAAGCTAGAGCGATGGTACATATATCAATGGAGAGGGGAGGGATGCCGGAAAAAGAAAAATGGAATTTCAAGGTCACAGGTTAACCACAAGCGCGGCAATAAAATCAGTCTCAGTACTTAATTGTCAAACTTCGTATGTGTATAATATGTGATTTATATTTAATAAACACAAATAAGTTAAAATCTATGATAATATTATAAAATTTATATCTTATCGGGGTGACTGAAGTACTTTCGGGTAGTACTCTTTTTGCGTTGGCGTCCTTCGGCCGCGCTCTAAAAAAATAACCCTGGTCGAGCAAATACCCGCTGTCACAGAAGAACTTTCGCGTAGTACTTCTTTCTGCGTTGGCGGCCTTCGGCGGTGCGGTAAAAAAATAACCCTAGTCGAGCGAATACCCGGGGTGACCGAAGTACTTTTGCGTAGTACTCCTTTCTGCGTTGGCGTCCTTCGGCCGCGCTCTAAAAAAATAACCCTGGTCGAGCGAATACCCGCTGTGACTGAAGAACTTTCGCGTAGTACTTCTTTCTGCGTTAAAAACAAATTGAGTTTTCGTTATAAAGTGCTTATATTTTTTGGTTATCATGCACTTATATTGAAACAAAATTTGAGGTTTCGTTATAAAATGGTTAAATTTTGGTTATTATATGTGTCAGCGATTTCCATTTAGTTTTGATAATACGCCGTTTTTTATTTTAGGTGACAATGTATATAATATAATTATATATTATTACTATATAATATTACTTATTTGTTTATAATATTAAATAAAGAACATAGATGGATATGTGCATGGAAAGAGTGTTTATACTGTATACTTTACACTTTAATACGTAATATTATCATGTTATATTAATTGTTTGTTTAATAAATTTAAAAAAGAAAATATCCACAGACATCCGGATTTCAACAACTTACAGCTAAGCGAAAAAACATCAAGATAAGGAAAAAATTTAAAAGGTCATTAAAAAAACTGACACATACGAACGCCAAACCCTTTGAGGGTTTTACTATACTGACCTAGTACCATCACCCTGACTTGGAATTTCTCACCTCCCAGATTAGCTGTTGTAGTACTGTGTAATATAACCAAATGATTAAAACGAAAAAAATCAAAATAAAGCTGCAGGAACAACACGCTCAAAACACGTTTCTAAATTTATTTCACAAAGTGACAGTTTATTAAGAGGGGAGATACCTTTAGAATTTAAAAAATTAAAAAATTTTTTCACTCCAATCAATAGGAAAACTATTCAAAAATACAGCCTTGAATTTTTATTGGTTTAGTATGAATATTTTCGAAGAAATGCAACCGTATATACAACCGTAGAACTTTGAGGCTCGTTTCCTAGAAACTAACTTTTTTCATGCGGCCGTCAAAATTGCGAGCGAATTATTTGAACTAAAGCGTATTTTGTAGACAATTTTATACTGAAATGCGTGATAGAGCGCTTTTCGGAGAAAAATGGCATTTTGGCAGTTGTTTAACTGTTTTCATGTCGAAAAACACGGGTAAAAATGGATTTTTTTTTACAAAATTCTGGCCTACATCCCCAGTTTTCGAAATTCTAAAAACCCCTCTACTACGCACTCTATAAAAGCTTCCAGATTAAAAAAATTAACTTTTTTCGTTTCAGATAAGAAGCCTAGCCAGGAAGTTGACGGCCGTGAAAAAATGTCAATCAATGGGATCGTTGATATTTCCGCCATTTTGTTTTTTTGTTTTGACATAAAATAATTTTTATTTTATTGTTCAATAATACCTCTTAATATATATGCAAAAATCGGATGTGATCTGGTTTATTCTTCCATAATAAAATTGGAAAAAATTTACCTTTTTTCACGGCACTAAAGGTAAAGGTTTACCGATTCAGGAAAGCTCTGAATCGTTATTAGAAATAAAAAGCCAAAATCTTAACACATTTGGACTCGTCTCTAAGCGGCTCATGACGCCATAGTAGATTTTGACGATTCAGATCTGCCACATAATTTGAAATCATCGTCTTACGATATTTACGAAAACTGCTAAGGCCAATATGAAGAAACGAAAGCTATGATCTCCGATCAATTAAAGCTATTAAAAGCAATTGCATCTACTGGGCATCCGAGAGTAGAGCTGCCACAAATGCAACAATATCGAGAGGCAAGTTCAGGCATCCACCTTGAGGTGCCTGCATGTGACACAGAAACATTTTATGGAGGTTATGACGAATGGCCGTCCTTCCGGGACATGTTCACAGCCGTCTACATCAACCATGTGTGAGTAGGTGCCCACTTCACTTCACCCTTATGACACTTAACTTTTTCACTTGTTCCAAATAAAACGACCGGTTTTATATTATAAGTGTAATTCAAAGTTAATTTTAATTCGATTTTATTTTCGGTTTTATATTTCACATATGATTCAATATCAATTTTAGCAAATATGCTGAACTAGATATAACTGAAGATACGGCGATCGAAAAAGCGAGGATCACAACACAGCGACGTGCTTCGAGGGCTGACGACAACGAAACAAACAAAATTTTTAACAAAACACAACCGTTCACATCCAAACAAAGAAAGCTTACGTGATGCGAACTATGCACAAGAGAACATAAACTTAAAACTTGCGAGAAGTTTAAAAAATTAAATATTAACGAAAGTAACAACTTTGTCAAATTTAATTGCTTATATTGCCACAAAAGACACAATTCAATGCCTAATTACGGCAGATATCTAATCTCACTCCAAAGAAGCTCTTACACAAAAAATCCACTTGTTTAATTGCAAAAGCCATTCCCAAAATCGATAATTCTAAAAACTGCCAAGAGACACCAGGTTGCTCAAAGGCACAAAATGCTCAAACGCTGCACAGCGAAACACAAAGTGGACTAGTTATAGAACCAGTTACCAACATACCAACTAAAGTTGAGGAAAAATACCTTATTTCACAGTTAAGGAAATTTCAAAGATAAAGGAAACTTCCCCCCATAACAAACAAAACTAAAGAAGATCAGTATTGTGAGGACTTGGCCGGTACGTCGTACGACTACCACTAGACCCACAATTTTCCAATACCCCACATAAAGTTAGAAAAAACAAAGTCAGAATTCATTGTAACAATATTAAAAGATCATCGTTGAAAAGGTTAGATTGTTTGCATTTATGAGGAAAACGAGCATTGCCACATCTTTAACAGCAAATATGTAGGGTTTTTAACGATTTTTATTTATTTGTTTTTCGCGTGATTCCTTTTTCTATATTAACTATAATAAAAAATACTTTCCAAAATGTTTCAAGCTTTAATTGGGTTGTGAACACTTTTTCCATCTACATATATACATATACATATGTATAATATGTGATTTATATTTAATTAACACAAATAAGTAAAAATCTCTGATAATAATGTTTTATAAAATTTTTATCATTTCGGGGTAACTAAAGTACTTTCGCGTAGTATTCCTTTCTGCATTGGCGGCCTTCGCCCGCGCTCTAAAAAAAAATAACCCTGGTCCAGCGAATACCCGGGGTGACCGAAGTACTTTGGCGTAGTACTCCTTTCTGCGTTAAAAAAAAATTGAGTTTTCGTTTAAAGTGGTTATATTTTTTGGTTATCATGCACTCATATTGAAACAAAATTTGAGTTTTCGTTATAAAATGGTTAAATTTTGGTTTTATATTTGTCAGCGATTTCCAATTATTTTTGGTAATACATACGTTGTTTTGTATTTTAGGTGACAATATATATAATATTATTATATAATATTACTATATAATAGTACTTATTTGTTTATTAAATTAAATAAAGAACATATACATGTGAATGGAAAGAGTGTTTATACTGTATACTTTACATTTTATTACGTAATATTATCATGTTATATTACTTGTTTGTTTAATAAATTTCGAAAAGAGTGAGCTGTCAGTTGACAGCTGGCAGACGTGAAACATCGAAATTATTTTATACTAGTAATAGGTTAAAAAGTAGCGAATATGATAAAGAAGTAAATATGGTATACAATGAAACAGTACAATATTATGAATTTTTTCCATAAAATGATGGCAGATAGTTTATTCAATAAACATTTATTTTCCTTATATACAAAATTTTATCCAAATATTTGTTTAAAATCACGTGATCTCAATTATTTTCATCAGTGACTTCCGTAATAGTTACATTCGAAGTTGCCTCTGACGGTATTACTGTGACAATTGATCGATGATAACTGAAGTATGTATGTTACAAAAGTACCTACTAGACATCACATTATCAAAATATCTAATAAATACAGCATCTATTGTTGTTCCATATCGTGTAGTATATTCTCTCGGATTGTTGTTTATTTTCAACTGAAATCAGAGAACGTATATTTATAGAGAAGGTTCACGATGATGAAAATTTAGGGATATTTCAATTTTGGGATATTTACTGTTTTGGATGAGCGTGTTTCACCACAGAAAATTATTAGCGTGTTTCACCACTTAACATCAGGGGACACGAAAATAGCAGAATTGAGCATTTTCAGTATTAAATGAGAAAAATAATAATTCCAATGTTAAGGAATGTACGCTTACAGATTCGCATATTTACTATGCGCAAACTTATACTTAAAAGTATGTATTTGTTATGAAAGCGAATAAGTATGTACATATGTATATATTTTAAAATTGAGCTATTTTATGATGAATTCCATAAAATCTTTGCAAATATACATATATGCACATACATAAATAATTCAATAAGATTTGTATTACTACCTAAATATGCATTTTATATAACCCTTTCAGACCTATGCTTTTGATTCCTTCTAATTCCACCGAAATCACCTATCTGAAAGAAAGTTTTGCATTTCTTGATCACATATTACATGATGAACATGACTGTAATGAGTTTTTTTGGAAAAAGGACATCGCACAATTGTGATACCTAGGCCTTAGGCTAAAAAATTTCTCCAAGAAATAAGACACAAAAATAACATTTCGTTTTCTCTTTTATTGAAAAAAAAATAAACAAAAAGTCATGCCGAAAATTCAGTGCATTAATAGAAAAAAATGTTAGGTACTTTATTGCCTTAGGAATAAAATAGCTAATTAATAAGGAACATAATTAGTCTTTTGTGTGGTACTGTTCAAAACAATCCTTGTTTTTTGCTAGACCAAGGCTGACGTGGCATTCTTGGCATCGTCCTCTTGTCCGACTACCGCAATTATTGCGGCAAACTCTAGGTGCCTCATCTGCGAATGAGGGCCAATGATCGTAGCGATCAAATCTTACGTCGTCAGGCACGTCATGTGGTCGATACTTCGTTCCATACATATTTTCATCGACTTTAGATGGTTCAACATAGTCAGGAGTTTGATAATATCCCGCCAGTACTGTTCCCAGTTCCATTTTGAACGTTAAAAAGGGCTTAACTTTGGACTTATGCAGGCCGGCTAATTCGGCATCTCTTTTAGACTCCATCCATGAGTTGAATACAGCCAGATCAAGAAAATGAAAAAATACTTTTACAGTCCATTTCCTGGTTTTCATTTTTATCCTGTAGTATTCATTATAATTTTCTATAACTTTTGGGATTTTTGCTCCACCTATCTGTCTCGCCGATGGGGTCTTTGCCGCACTGGCTGGAAACGACTACGACACCTTTGCTATCTTTCCATTTGACAACGACTACATTGTCACCGTTCGTGAACTGGATAATATCACCCTTATTCATTTCCTTGTTCTGGGGAAATTTCAAATTTTTGTCCAATCGATTTGCCATTATAGTTCCTGTTCCATGGAAACCGATTTGTTGCAACGACTGAATGAGGGGTATTGTTGTGAAAAAGCGATCAAAATATATATGGCTGCCTTTTGGAAGGTGTTTTGTTAGCATCATTATAATAGACGGGCCATGCCCTAAACCACAATCTTGAAAAGTGCCAGCGCCTTGAAAAACTTCAAAGTCCACTATCATGCCACTTGCAGTTGCACATACCAAATTTTTTAGACCAGTAGGTCTTGGTTTTGATCGAATTGTTTGACGCGCAGGGCATCTTCCAGTAAATGGAATAACTTGTTCATCCATTGAATACTGTGTTATTTCAGTTGCTAAATTATTGCAACGGTTTCTTACTAAATCGATCACAGGTTGTACACGCCATAATTTGTTACAGGGGTCTGGCACAGAAACATCTGCAAAGTGAATGTCCGATCGCATTTGCAAAAATTTGTCACGTGACATTGAATTGTAAATTGCAGGAATTTGGCATTCATGTGACCAGTACATTCTTATTTTCGGAAATCCAAGACACCCCATTATCATTGCGCATCCATAAAATCGTTTAAAATCGGCTTGTTGATATCGAACTTCCTGCCCACGTGTGCTCATAACGTACATTTTTGTAAATTTTATAGCATCGCCGTAATGCGATTCTGGGAAGTAATTCTTGAAGTACTCCAATGGCGTTTTCACTAATGCTATGTTTTGACAACCAGATGCAATGGGTAGATCGTTGCAATCAAATGGAGCACTTTTCCATTGGCGTCTTTTCGCTGTATTACTTGTGGAAGTGCATGACTGAGTCGTATTTAGTGAAACATTTCTGATAGATGATGGCTGTGCTGCATTTAACAAAATATTAGAAATAATGATTGGCCGTGATGTTTGCGGAGCTGCTACACTTGAATCGTCCTGAGAAATTGCTGAGGCAGTCGCAGATGCAGTTGCATTCTCATTATCATCTTCATCACTAGCTGGAGATTCTGGGAAAATGTTGAATGGTACCCAAGTTTCATCATCAATATCATTATCGTCACTGAAATCTGCATCAGAGGATCGTTTAAGAGGTCTAATGCAGCTTGAACGTCGTTATCATTATTCAAATCAAATTTTTTTCCTGTAAAAAAATGTAAGATAGCACAAACGTGAGTTAACATCAAAAAAACATGCTGTGCCTATACAGCACAATTGTGATATGTCAACTTTACTAACACCTAGCTGCCTGAAAATGTTAAACAATTCAACATTATATTGTGACAAGATCGAACACACTTACTATTTATCAACACAATTCACTACTTATGATTTAAATTTATGTAAAACAAATAAATATCGGGTGATATTTTTGAGGTTAGGATTTTCATGCATTAGTATTTGACAGATCACGTGGGATTTCAGACATGGTGTCAAAGAGAAAGATGCTCAGTATGCTTTGACATTTCATCATGAATAGACTTACTAACGAGCAACGCTTGCAAATCATTGAATTTTATTACCAAAATCAGTGTTCGGTTCGAAATGTGTTTCGCGCTTTACGTCCGATTTATGGTCTACATAATCGACCAAAGTGAGCAAACAATTAATGCGATTGTGACCAAGTTTCGCACTCAGTTTACTTTATTGGACATTAAACCAACCACACGAATGCGTACAGTGCGTACAGAAGAGAATATTGCGTCTGTTTCTGAGAGTGTGGCTGAAGACCGTGAAATGTCGATTCGTCGCCGATCGCAGCAATTGGGTTTGTGTTATTCGACCACATGGAAGATTTTACGCAAAGATCTTGGTGTAAAACCGTATAAAATACAGCTCGTGCAAGAACTGAAGCCGAACGATCTGCCACAACGTCGAATTTTCAGTGAATGGGCCCTAGAAAAGTTGGCAGAAAATCCGCTTTTTTATCGACAAATTTTGTTCAGCGATGAGGCTCATTTCTGGTTGAATGGCTACGTAAATAAGCAAAATTGCCGCATTTGGGGTGAAGAGCAACCAGAAGCCGTTCAAGAACTGCCATGCATCCCGAAAAATGCACTGTTTGGTGTGGTTTGTACGCTGGTGGAATCATTGGACCGTATTTTTCAAAGATGCTGTTGGACGCAACGTTACGGTGAATGGCGATCGCTATCGTTCGATGCTAACAAACTTTTGTTGCCAAAAATGGAAGAACTGAACTTGGTTGACATGTGGTTTCAACAAGATGGCGCTACATGCCACACAGCTCGCGATTCTATGGCCATTTGAGGGAAAACTTCGGAGAACAATTCATCTCAAGAAATGGACCCGTAAGTTGGCCACCAAGATCATGCGATTTAACGCCTTTAGACTATTTTTTGTGGGGCTACGTCAAGTCTAAAGTCTACAGAAATAAGCCAGCAACTATTCCAGCTTTGGAAGACAACATTTCCGAAGAAATTCGGGCTATTCGGCCGAAATGGCTCGAAAAAAGTTGCCCAAAATTGGACTTTCCGAATGGACCACCTAAGACGCAGCCGCGGTCAACATTTAAATGAAATTATCTTCAAAAAGTAAATGTCATGAACCAATCTAACGTTTCAAATAAAGAACCGATGAGATTTTGCAAATTTTATGCGTTTTTTTTTTTTTAAAAGTTATCAAGCTCTTAAAAAATCACCCGATAAATACTCACTATGTGGCCGCATGTTTACACTTATCGGATGACGCTCTCAATCAGCTGACTCTTTTGTTTCTTTTGTGCAGTTTTTTAGTTTTCTTTTGTTTAGAGTGAGACCACAAGAGAACGCACAATCATTACATATCGGTAACAAAGCTATAAAATAATATTTGAACGTCATTGAAGGCAAAAAATAGCAGATCTCACAATTGATTAAACTAGGTCTGAAAGGGATAAGTAGGTTTGGTACGACATACATATACATATGTATGTATTTACATACTTAAAAAAATACTTGCTTTGGTCAGTAAACTTTTCGATATCATGTTAAAAGACCAAGCGGTCGCACATTTGCCCATATATAATTACATATGTGTGCATGTAAACAAATATAAGAACCATACGCATAATGTTTGTAAATTTGTCAACATGCAACAAATGTATGTAAATATGTACACTCAATGCTTCATGCGAAATCTACGTTGACGCGGACAACCAATGGCGAAGCTCATATTTTTTGCTTTCATGTCAAAGAGTCAAGTGCTGCACACTATGAGCGCGACAGACTGCAAACGACATCTGTGAAATATTAGAATACACATGTTGTTATGGACACAGTTATGTAGTTCTGCAGCTGCCTCAATAACTGTGTCCATAAGAACGTGTGTATTCTAATATTTGACAAATGTCGTTTGCAGTCTGTCGCGCGCATTGTGTTCAGCGCTTCAATGTGTCGAAAGACTGACGCGTCACAACATTGCGTTGTTGGTAGAAAATCCGAGCTGTGCCGAAAACACAAACGAACGATCGCCAATTGCCACTGCTTCCCTTGCCGCTGTACCAGCTTCGCTAACAAACCAACGTAGATATGTATGTTTGTGTGTGAGCTTGCATACATATCGACGCAGATTTTTGCAAGCCGCATAACAATATTTTGTACATTCCTTGACAAATACAGTCAATCCCGATTATGTGCCACAATCAAAGAAACAGATTTTTGTGGTTTGTTAAAAAAAATTTAAATGGCACATAAGCGAGTGCGGATACTTAATCGAGTGGTACTTAAAACAATAGTTTCTATGTATTTTAAAAAACAAACCGTGAGATGCAGCAAAATATAGGCAGTTAAGAGGGATGATTTTCATTCAAGCGGAGTACTATTTAACCGGGAATCACTGTACACATAAATCAGAGGAACATTGAATATTTTCTTTGACACATTTCTTGACTTGAGAATCGACAAATAAACTATGTTGTCAATTTTATTCTAATATATTTTAATACTTATATTGGCGGGGTTGTCACTTTTTCCTTCTCATACAAATATCAGAAATTGTTCAATTTATGATTTTTAGCTTTTGCCATCGTCGCGAAAAGCCGCTTGTAGGCAAAGGCATGCTCGGGGAGATGTAATGGTGTTTGTTTTTATGAATGAAGCAAGTTTGCCTGTTGAAAGTGCGCTTGCGTTCATGAATGAAAATATTGTCGTTCGGTGTTTTTCTACAAATTTGAGCATCGACTGTTTGGCTGCCATATTGACTTGTGACGCCGCTGATGCTATTTGAACCCATTGTTGTTTTTGTACAACAATATTCGTAATTTTTGCGGGTGACATATCTATATGTGAACGCATATAAGTATGTACATATGGTGTGTATGCATTATTTGTGTGGGAATTTTATACGCACATATTTACATGTGTACGCATATATGTAAGTATGTACTTTTTACTGATAAATGATATCACGATTTGAATTTGAATTCTACTTACATATGTATGTACATATATATGTATATACATAAGTATATGTAACTATGCGCTAATATCTAGATGCGTACGAAAATCTAAGTGAAGAAATGTAATTTACATACAATATTATTGTTTTTAGGATATTATGATAGTATGTCATATACATATATACTTATGTACATACATATGTATATAGCATATCTACAAACATATTCACATATGAAATTATATTATAGTATCAAACAAAATAAATATTTAAAAAATAGCTCTTTTTCGTACATTAACTACAATTATTGATTTGGAAATAGCATAATTTAATTAGAATATTATCAGTTTTGCATGTATTCATAAAAATACGCAAAATGATAATCATATCAATTAATATGATGGCATGCAAACGTATAAAAATATAAGCAAAAGGCCAACATACGTCTGTAATAGCAATGTATATCTGAGCATAATTTTCATTGAATGCTCAACTCTGTTCACGCGCCACCGTTAAGATTTCTCCTTCTGATCTTGCTGTGGTGAAACACGCTCATCGCATTTTGTTAGCCAAAAATATTTTTTACGCTCTCCGCGCCGTGAACCTTCTCTATAAATATACGTTCTCTGCTGAAATTCTTCTAGGAGGAACGATATTAATGGCATATACCCATATCGATATGATTGTCGCCGTGGCGATACAGGCCGTGGTTACGATCACTACGCTATATTATTATTATTATTGAATATATGAGCGATGCGCAGTCTATACGTAGTCTATATGTAGCAGAGAACGTTTATCATAGAGAAGTTTCACGGCGCGGAGAACGTAAAAGTATTTTTGGCTAACTCGGTCGAGATGAGGAAGTTTCACCAGTGCCATCTCGGCAGGAGAAATCTTAACAGTTGCGCTTGAACAGAGCTAAGCATTGAATAAAAATTATAACTATTATTAATTATATATTGCTGTTACAGACGTATGTTAGCTCTTTTGCTTATATTTTTATACGTTTATATGCAAATATGTGTATTCATATGAATTCTTATTCTGCATATTTATGAATACAGGTGTAATTGAATACATTTGAATTAATTCACGTTTTCAAAGCAATATTCGTAGTTAATGTAACAATAAGGCCTATTTTTTAATTATTTCTGATATTTGATATATTCATGCTTATGTATATACTTCATTATATTGTTTGTATGTAAATAACAAACTATCATAATATATTAACAAAATTAAATATATTACATAAATCGTATATTTTATCATTCAAAACTTTTAACCACATGTACATATGTATGTATGATGACCATATTCACTTTCGAAAATTCAAATCATATTATCACTAATCATTAATAACAAGTGCGCTCTGCTCATATGTACATAAGTATGTAAATATGCTCGCATGACATTGACACACAAATAATGTATACACAAACTTACATACAGATATGCGTACACATGTAGATATGTCACCCGCAAAAATCACAAACATTCTAGAAAAACAACTTTTGTCTCAAATAGCATCAGCTGCGACACAAGTCAATATGGTAGCCAAACAGTCGAAGCCCAAATTTGTAGAAAAACACACAACAGCAACATTTTCATTCATGAACGCAAGCGCCTTTTCAACAGGCAAACTCGCGTCATTCATATCGGGTGATTTTTTAAGAGCTTGATAACTTTTTTAAAAAAAAAAACGCATAAAATTTTCAAAATCTCATCGGTTCTTTATTTGAAACGTTAGATTGGTTCATGACATTTACTTTTTGACGATAATTTCATTTAAATGTTGACCGCGGCTGCGTCTTAGGTGGTCCATTCGGAAAGTCCAATTTTGGGCAACTTTTTTCGAAAACATTTCAGCCGGAATAGCCCGGCTTCTTCGGAAATGTTGTCTTCCAAAGCTGGAATAGTTGCTGGCTTATTTCTGTAGACTTAGCTACGTGACCTGACAGCAAAATAGCCGCAAAGGCGTTAAATCAACCATGATCTTGGTGGCCAACTGCCTATGCATCCCGAAAAATGCACTGTTTGGTGTGGTTTGTACGCTGGTGGAATCATTGGACCGTATTTTGTCAAAGATGCTGTTGGACGCAACGTTACGGTGAATGGCGATCGCTATCGTTCGATGCTAACAAACTTTTTGTTGCCAAAAATGGAAGAACTTGAACTTTGGTTGACATGTGGTTTCAACAAGATGGCGCTACATGCCACACAGCTCGCGATTCTATGGCCATTTTGAGGGAAACTTCGGAGAACAATTCATCTCAAGAAATGGACCCGTAAGTTGGCCACCAAGATCATGCGATTTAACGCCTTTAGACTATTTTTTTTGGGGCAACGTCAAGTCTAAAGTCTACAGAAATAAGCCAGCAACTATTCCAGCTTTGTAAGACAACATTTCCGAAGAAATTCGGGCTATTCCGGCCGAAATGCTCGAAAAAGTTGCCCAAAATTGGACTTTCCGAATGGACCACCTAAGACGCAGCCGCGGTCAACATTTAAATGAAATTATCTTCAAAAAGTAAATGTCATGTCATGTCATGAATCTAACGTTTCAAATAAAGAACCGATGAGATTTTGCAAATTTTATGCGTTTTTTTTTTTTAAAAAGTTATCAAGCTCTTAAAAAATCACCCGATAAAAGCAAACACCATTACATCTCCCCGAGCACGCTTTGTCGCCGCGTCGGTCCGTCGACACGTTGACTCTTTGACAAAACGTGAGCTTCGCCATTGGTTGAATGTGTCAACAGAAATTTAGCATGATGTGCTGCACACAATGAGCGCGACAGACTGCAAACGACATCTGTCAAATATTAAAATACACACGTTCTTATGGAGAGAGATGAGGTAGAGTGGTGGTGACACTAATATGTAAAATGTAAAATTATTCAAAGCTCTAAAAAACCTGACGTTATTTTACAAATAAAAGCATAAAATAGCTCTATTATATCATCTGCAATAACAATTGATAATAAATATTTAAATAAATTTACCTACTTACTTATTTTTTGCATAAAAAATTTCACTTTGAACAAAATATTAAAATTTCATTGAAGTGCAAGGTATTAGTATGGCCACAACAAAATTGTGTACATGCAAAATGGAGAGCTGTGTTGTCTTGCGTATATGCCGGCCATTGTTATGTTGCTGCCTTCTCACAAATGTTCATGTAGTAGGATGTCGCGCTCATTGTGTTCAGCACACAATGTACATATTTATATACATACATATGTTGCATGTTGAGAAATTTACAAACATTATGCGTATGGTCTGTCATATTTGTTTACATGCACACATAATTATATCGGGTGATTTTTTAAGAGCTTGATAACTTTTTTTTAAAAAAAAAAAAAATCGGTTCTTTATTTGAAACGTTAGATTGGTTCATGACATTTACTTTTTGAAGATAATTTCATTTAAATGTTGACCGCGGCTGCGTCTTAGGTGGTCCATTCGAAAAGTCCAATTTTGGGCAACTTTTTTGAGCATTTCGGTCGGAATAGCCCGAATTTCTTCGGAAATGTTGTCTTCCAAAGCTGGAATAGTTGCTGGCTTATTTCTGTAGACTTTAGACTTGACAGCCCAGCCCACACAAAAAATAGTCTAAAGGCGTTAAATCGCATGATCTTGGTGGCCCAACTTACGGGTCCATTTCTTGAGATGAATTGTTCTCCGAAGTTTTCCCTCAAAATGGCCATAGAATCATGAGCTATTGTGTGGCATGTAGCGCCATCTTATTTGAAACCACATGTCAACCCAAGTTCAGTTCTTCCATTTCTAAAGTCTACAGAAATAAGCCAGCAACTATTCCAGCTTTGGAAGACAACATTTCCGAAGAAATTCGGGCTATTCCGGCCGAAATGCTCGAAAAAGTTGCCCAAAATTGGACTTTCCGAATGGACCACCTAAGACGCAGCCGCGGTCAACATTTAAATGAAATTATCTTCAAAAAGTAAATGTCATGAACCAATCTAACGTTCAACTGAGTTGAGAGGAAAAATTTGAGAGATTTCTTGTGAGGCATATTTTGTGAGGCTATTCTTGCTCAAACCTCATAAGAGATAAGCTTAAAAAAGTCACCACGTGAGGTAAAAAGCTTTTTGCTGTCAAACAGCTGTTTTAATAAAAATAAACAAACAAAAGCACAAATGGATAATAAAGATATGTAGGCGTCTGTGCTTGAGGGTGAAACAATCCCAATATGGGTACAATCGATTGCGCCGATTGTGCCCTTGATCCCAAATTTCGTGTAAAATCTTTAAGGGAAAATTTATTTATTTATTTATATTTATTTTTATTTATTTATCTTACCCCTTCTTTGTATCTGAAACATCCTGCGCGCTTGAAGGCAAATAAATTTCACTGCCCTTAATATCCATAATTAATTTCGAAATAAAGTGCAGAGCTCTAGGCATAAAGGACTGGCTCATAGAGAGCATATAACTATTACCAACGCATTTTTGGTAAGAGCCATGCCCGTAAAAATTCAAACACGCCAGGAAACGCAGATCGAAAGGTACTTATATTTGACTTCTGTATATCATGCGGCACCAATTCACTTATAAGTAATTTACATAGCGATTTTGGGAATCGAAATGTATTAATAAATGTTGTGTCCTGCATACTAAAAGGATCGCTTTTGTCTCGCAAACCCTTTAACACTTTCCTCCTACCGCCCGATTCCTCCTCCTCAACAATTGCCGCATATACAGAGAAAAGCTCCTCCATGCTAATTATAACACTCAATTCTCAATTTTTTAAAAAATGTAAAATATTGATAGAAACAAACACAGATGTTTTCTATTATGATGGCTGCTTTCGCACGTCACAGATATTTGTGATAATAGTGAGCATTTGAGCTTTTGAATTTTCGCCAGAATAAGGTAACCCTCATTATAGTGAGAAACCTCACTGTGGTGAGGTTGGTGACGTTTGTGAGGACATGAGAATAGAGCTGTAAGTTAATTTTTATCATTATAACTTTGTTGTTCGATTGCAGTAACAACTCTCTCAGTCAATATTTCTCCGTCCTCCACCACTGTCTTCAGCAATTCGTTTTGTTCTTTTGCCACTTTTATTATTTCGCCCATGCAATTTCTCTTTTTATTTATATTTACTTGTAGATATACCCGCTGCTGATGTCGAGATACCTAATGGCGACACTGATGGCGAGTTCGTCAATGTCATTACTGGCGTACACACCGGTTCAGGCGACATTGGTTCCGGTGATCCTATAGCCATAGATGACTAGAACGAAAGTAATATTGAATTCGATATGTTTTATAGAAAAAATTGTTTTAATAATAAATGTGTAAAACTCAGCTTACCACAGTAAATGATTCGTATACTTCAGCAGTATTGGCTGCTGTCAGTCCGATAATTTGATGGACTACATCAAAATGTTTCCACAGCGATGGGCTGCCCCCCGAGGGCCCAACTTTTTTCTTTTCCTCTCTGTAATTTAACAAAAGTTAATAATGTTAACAATGTTATGTGGATACATAGTAACCTATATTTTTGTGTAAGACGTATTTTAACATGCACTTATTTTGTAGTAAATTTGTGCGCCATTTGCACAGATATGTCGGCATAGATGTGCAAATTACGTTTAGCACGTCGCAAGTCTCCGGCTCGTTCCCGCCACAAATCTATTAACGCAACTTCGTCACTATTTGTCCGCATTGTTTGTTCCCTTCAATCTAAAAATATTAAAATTAGTTTTTGTAAATAAACTGGCACATAATATAACCAGCAATATAGAAACACCTTACCTCTGGCGCTTTCTTTAAATCTTTTGCTTACGTTTTTATCTTATTCCTTTTGTCAATCACCATTCACAATAGCAAACATCTGTCATTTTTAACCAATGTTGCCTACTAAATTCAGCCAAATGCACGAAATTCGTGTGCATTACAAACTTGCATTCACATGGGTCAAATGCGCAAATAAATGTTACTTAAGCCCGCTGATGCATATTGGCGCTGTCGTCTGTCAGGGCTATTGAGGCACTTCCGGATGCGATGTGTCAGTTGCTTCAAATCTTGAGCCATCCTACCAGTTTTATACACTAAAGATGTTTAGGCCAGCGCCTAATTTCTTTTTACCACCCCTAGTGAGTATATAACAAACCATTGCCAGTTAGCTGTTAATAGTTTTCACTCAACTGTAAATAACTTTCACTCAACTGGCAATGGTTTCGTTGAAAACTCCCGCTTAGCAAGCGATTCTGCTGGTCAGCCTGGGGTACTTTTTCTAGAAAGCGAAGCGAAGCAAGACGTCGTCCACCGGCCACCACAACCAGCATCACCACAAGCACAAAATAGGTAATATTTGGTAAACCCAATCTAATAAAGAACCAACATTTTAATTCATTATATTAGACACAAACTTTGTGGTTTCATTTATTAATACACTTCCTTTTCCTATTTCATATTCTCAACCATCGACGCATCGTCCGCGAGTGACTCGTCGAGCGTTCGAGAATATTCATGGTACTTCGAGCCGGATTTTAATCGACTATATTTCACAAACCAGCAAGCAAGTTTTTCAACACCACACCAATTGGGATTCACGAGGCGCTGCACACCAGCAAGCAAGTTTTTTAACACCACCACAGGGATTCACAAGGCGCTGCACACCAGCAACTCTTTTTAACACAATACACTTCACACCAACTCAGGCAAATCTAAGGTACGTGATTGCTTTAATATCACATGGATATAAATCGTTTAAAAAAAAAAGAGTTGTTTTTAATCGCATTTTTTAATATTGGTGACAATTATAAATCTTTTATATAAGAAAAGTGACAAAGTGACTAGTGTTTTTAGTGTTTTGGTGAAGTAACTGCAAAAACAAAATAATCCGTAAGTGCACGGTTACGTTTACCGGATTTTCTGAGGTAATACTTTTCTCATATAGTTTTTCATATATCACTTACGGCACTAATTTTTTGATTTTTCGCAATTTTTCGATTTTGTGCGGTAATACTTTTTCACATATCACTTACGGCACTAATTTTTGATTTTTCTCAATTTTTCGATCTTGTGCGGTAATATTTTTTCATATATCACTTACGGCACTGATTTTTGTTTTTTTTTTCACTGAGACACTGCACTTTTTCACTTTCAAACACTTTTTTGTCACAAACTGATTTTCGTTGGCGTATCTTGGGTGGCGAGCCATATAAAGTGTTGCATATATATACATACTTACGTACGATTACACATACAGTGTTGGAAAAAATAATAGAAACGTACAGTTTTCAATATATTTTTACTGTTTGTAGAACTCTTTCAATTTAAATACATTACGATTTAATATATTTGTTAAAGTTAATCAAAATCTAGATTTATTTAGCAAGTGCTATAAGACACAAATAAATTGTGGTCCATTTTCTAATTTTGGCCTGGAAAAAAAATAGAAACATAATATAATTTCTCCATAAATTAAAGTTTGACCCAAACTTCTTACAAAAATATTATTGTTTCAATATCTTGTTGAACCGCCGCCTTGCCTAATTACCTCTTCGCATCTTCGGTGCATCGAATGAACCAAATTTGAGCAAACGCTTTTTGGAATTGAATTCCACGATTTTTGAATCTGGGCCCACAATTCGTCCTTATTGCTGGCTTTAAAAGGTCCGATTCTCTTCTTTAGGTCTGCCCAAAGGTTTTCAATGGGGTTTAGGTCTGGCGATTGCGACGGCCACTCCATAACTTGCACCCTTTCTTTCTTAAACCACTGCTTTACCAGTTTCGACGCATGTTTAGGATCATTATCCTGCATAAACTCCCATCTTATTGGCATTTCCTCTTTAGCATAGGGAAGCATTATTGTCTGCAATATGTTAACATAGTCAACTGGGCACATTTTGTTCTTTATCCAAAATATTGGACCAACGCCTTCCTCTGAGAAGCAACCCCACACCATAATGGAACCTCCGCTGTGCTTAACCGTCTTTCTAGTGTATTTTGGACCAAATGCTGTGTTTGTAGGACGTCTTACATATTGTTTACCATCTGATCCAAACATATTAATTTTTGTCTCATCAGACCACAACACATTTTTCCAATTTTGGCGAAAAAGATGTTTTCTGGCAAAAGCAAGCCTGTTGTTTTTGTTTTTAAGGCTCAGCAAGGGTACTTTTCTAGGTGTTCTGGCAGGAAGTTTGGCATCTGCCAACCTGTACCTAATGGTTCGGGTTGATACATTTAAACTCAATTCCACCTGCAGTTCTCTAGAGCACAGAAAAGGGTTAGCTTTGCAATGCCGAATTAAACGCCTGTCATCGCCAGCAGTCATTTTTCGTTTTCTACCTCGTGTTTTAGGCTTTTTTACACTATGAAGGGCAGTGAACACCTTCTTCTTGGAGCATTTAATCATATCTGCTATTTTAATCATTGAGTTTCCTTTTTTTCTCAAGTTAATTATTACATTCTTCTCATCTTCCGTGCAGTGTTTGGCTCGGCCCATTTTATTAGTTTTTATGCCAAAATAACCTATAGTATAAATTTAATTCATTTTACATTATTTTAAAACACAATTAGAAGCATCAAAAACAAATTTTTTACCTTTTAAAAAGCAAAAATATTAACAAACACGTTTTGTTTCTATTATTTTTTCCAAGCGCTACTATTCACTTGTTCACTCTCTCGCATATAAGGGCAAAATAAGACAAACTAGCGGAATAAAACGGGTTTGCAAAACAATAACTGTTAACAGCTATTTGTGCAGGGTGGGCAATTTCAAGAAATATTTTTAACAAGTATTGATATAATTGATTTATTATATGTAAACAACCCGTTTCTATTTTGTTTGCTAAAATATATCCAATAAATCAAGTATTATTGACGAGCCAGATATATTGCGATATCGGCTACTATAGTTAAACATTTTTTCGTTTGCTGACTTATATTCAATAAATCAAATATCATTGACCAGCCAGATATATTGCGATATCGGCTAAAACAGTCAAAAAATTTTCTTTTTTCTATTTTCTTGTTTGGTTGGCAGTGGTGTGCTGCAAATAAAAATTTACAATACTGGGGAATTATTTTCAAAGCGATTCCCATATTCTTTAGGCCAAGGTCTGCTCAGTCTTGAGTATTAGTATATTCCTTTAAATTTAAATTTGAATTTTCAATTCTTCTTGTCACTTATATCGACAAAACATGGAAGCTTTCATGCGCCTAGTGGACTACGTTGTCGAATACGAGTCTGAATTCAGTTCTGCATCAAAGGACATCTCAAAAAACGCTCTTGTGACGCAACAAGACGAGTTGAGAGAAATTTGGTGCAAAGCGAAAGCTGCCCATGACGACCTCAACAGCAAAGGGGACATGTCTTCAAAGGACTATGCCCTTATTAAAAAAAAAAATTCAAGCTAGGTGGTCAATGCTACATACGTTGCATGGGGGCAATGAAGGATATGTCTGAGATTCTCTCAACCCCCAAAGACACAGAAAAATCTGCTGAGGTAGACAATAACCACTCCCTTCCGCCTTGCGATACCGATGTTTTCAAAGGGGACTGCCTTTCATGGCCAACATTCCGGGATATGTTCACGGCCGTATACATCAAAAGCAAGCGCCTGTCACCTGTTGCGAAATTATACCATCTCAACAAAAAGACTCAAGGGGAAGCGAAGGTTATTGTGTCGAAATGCCCTCTTACAAATGATGGCTTTGCAATGGCATGGAAGGGTTTGACGCTGCGTTGCATTGAAAAAAAATGAAATGATAAATTGATCTTTCTTTTCATTTTAAAACACATAATTTCACGCAGGACAACGGCTGCGGGGTCAGCTAGTTAATAATAAAAATAACATGAAATATGAAAAACTTGCAACTGTTTTTATTTAAAATTAAAAAAAAAGTATTAATATTCAAATTTTTAATTTTTATACAAATTCAGATTGATCATACTTTATTTTGTTTCTGTTTTTATTTAAAATTAAAAAAAAAGTATTAATATTCAAATTTTTAATTTTTATACAAATTCAGATTGATCATAATTTATTTTGTTTCAGAAATGGAAATTCAAAATAACGTAAGACACCTAGTAAAAAGTTTGCTTTCTTTTTTCTTTATTTTTTTTTCTAAAATATACTTATAGTTTCATGTTAATTCAGATTTGAAAATTTTGTTTCAATATCTCAAGTTGTTTTCTTTTTATACGGTTTTTTGCTTTTCTCGTAAGCCTACGAAAAGTGATGTTACGTTATTTTGCATTTCGGGTGACGAAATAAATTATATTTATAAATTGTATGTAATTCGACTATTACAAAGTGAAGATGTGCCAAATGAACTTCATTTATTCAAAGAAAATTGGTGACCTTCATGAAATATTCGCATTATTTCGTTATCATTTCCATATTTGTACCAATAGAATTTCTAAGGCTTATGTATGTATGTATATTATTTCTTTGGCACATTTGTCTGTATGTTTACAATAGCAAATGCGAGCCACATACATATGTACATACATTCATAATGTATTTATATTTCATTTCTCAAAAAATGGGAATCTTACCTATGCTGAAATCCTACGTAAGATTAGGACTGACTCTAATCTGAACGCATTCGGAAACATGGTAACAAAAATACGCAAAACACAAGGCGGAGAAATGCTTCTACAACTAAGTGGTACACCGATACCAACAGACTCGGACGAAAATATGATGAAATGCCTTGGTGACCAAGCAAATGTCAAATTGTTGACCCAGGAGACCCTACTTGAGTGTAAAGACTTGGATGAAATCACCAGTAAGGAAGACCTTCTCTATGCCCTGCAAAGAGAGCTGGGAGACAAGGAGTTGACGATCTCAGCAATTAAGGGCATAAGAAAGGCTTACGGAGACACTCAAACTGCACTCATAAAACTCCCGGTTGAAGCAGCTAGACGGCTTCTACAAAGTAGAAAGCTGAAAGTCGGGTGGGTAATCTGCCGTATTCGGGAACATAGGCAGCCGCAGCGATGCTTCAGGTGTCTTGACTATGGACACACAGCTAAAGTGTGCACAAACGAGGATAGGTCTAGGATCTGCAGACGATGTGGCGAAGGTGAACACCAAGCCAAGGACTGCACCAATAAGCCGAAATGTTTACTCTGCCTGAAGGCAGGATCCAAAGAAACTGAGCATTTCACTGGAAGCGTCAGGTGTCCGGTATATAAGAAGGCAGCACAACAAGTCGTATGAGATTATTACAACTCAACCTTAACCATTGTCAAACGGCACAGGACCTGCTAAAACAGACGATCGCTGAAAAGCAGATCGACTTGGCATTACTCAGCGAACCATACAAAACCGGGCGGAGTGTAGATTGGTTAAGTGGCACAAAAAATAAGGCTGCTGTATGGAAATGTAACCCTAGCTTCTCTCAACTGGAGTCTACATGCTCTTTCAACGGCTTTGTTCGAGCTAAAGTTAGCGACATATATATTTATAGTTGCTATTTACCCCCCAGCATCAATGAGGAAGAATTTAAGAATATTATCGACAGCATTGTGACCGATGCACGAGGTAGCACTAAATTGGTAATAGCTGGCGATTTTAATGCCTGGGCTATTGAATGGGGGTGCAAAAGAACTAATAGTAGGGGCAAAGCCTTACTAGAAGCTTTTGCTTCCCTTGATCTTGAGTTACTCAACACAAGTAACCAATGCACGTTCAACAAAGGCGGCCGACAATCAGTGATAGACCTTACTTTCGTAAACACAAGCTTAGTTCGTAGATCGCAATGGCAAATTAGCGATCAGTACACTTTCAGCGATCACTATGCCATTATATTTGAGGTAAATCCTCCGCAAACACGGCACTTACAGACCCTAACAAGAAGTTCATGGCGACCCAAAACATTCGCCCCAGACCTCTTCGAAGAAGTCTTTGGACCCGCTACTCTGCCTGACAACTTGCGGTCGGTCAACTAGGCGACTTCATTGATTATGAGGCGCATTAAGAGTGCATGCGACATATCAATGTCGAAGTTGCCACGGCGCAATCATCATCACTCTGTTTAGTGGTGGAACGACACTATTGCTAAACTGCGAAAAGAATGCCAAAAAGCAAGACGCTTATACCAAAGGTCACGTGGTACCTATGAATACAGTTCTCTACAAGCAAGTTTCAAGGCCAAGAGAAAGCTCCTGAAACAAACTATCAAAAAAAGTAAACAGGAATGTTTTCTGAAACTCTGTGACGATGCTGAAAACAATGTCTGGGGAGCTGTGTGAAGTTGGCACCCCACTTTAACCGATTGCAAAATTTCTGTGCATACTCGAAGCAGCTTGGCGCACCGATGATTGTAGTAATTAATTTTTCGTTTGTAGTTGAGCCGTTAATCCAGAATTTTTTTTTTTTTTTACCATATGGACAAAATTAATCGACAGGTCACCGGATATTTGGTTTTCTAAGTCGAAATGGTTTGTAGTTTATTGTAGTTGAAGCGAAATTTCAATTGGCGGTATATATGCTCATAGATCATCATTAATTGTTAGACGATACAATAATTATTACCGAGAGCTACGGTTGTTTTTCTACCCTATCGAAAATTAAAAGCACATGATTGTAGTAACAATTCTTTTACTTGTAGTCGAACTATCACATCAGCATTGATGTTCAAACTACCTGAAGGGTTAATTTTATCGGTGACTCGCCGGATACCCGATATTTATAGTCAAAATGGTTTGTAGTTTTTTGTAGTTAGTGTAGAATTTTTACCCGAATAATAAATTTTGACAAATCAATAACCACGGAATGATTTTAACATTACTATTGAGAGTTTCGCTTATATTCCGATCGTCGCTAGATTGGAATGTAATTTTAAGATAGTTTTATAATTTATCATCAGTTTTTCTAAGTTTTATAAATGAAAAAAAACAAACCGTGAAGATACGGTATTGGGTCTAGATGGCGTTGTGAGATCCTCGTAATCCGCCATCTTTTTCCGGTTATACACGTTGTATCTAGCGACGATCGGAATATGAGCGAAACTCTCAATAGTAATGTTAAAATCATTCCGTGGTTATTGATTTGTCAAAATTTATTATTCGGGTAAAAATTCTACACTATCACTACCCTTCAGGTAGTTTGAACATCAATGCTGATGTGATAGTTCGACTACAAGTAAAAGAATTGTTACTACAATCATGTACTTTTAATTTTCGATAGGGTAGAAAAACAACCATAGCTCTCGGTAATAATTCTTGTATCGTTTAACAATTAATGATGATCTATGAGCATATACATATACCGCCAATTGAAATTTCGCTTCAACTACAATAAACTACAAATCATTTCGACTTAGAAAACCAAATATCCGGTGACCTGTCGATTAATTTTGTCCATATGGTATTAAAAAAATAAATTCTAAATTAACGGCCCAACTACAAACGAAAAATTAATTACTACAATCCTCGGCGCGTCAAGCTGCTTCGAGTATGCACAGACATTTTGCAATCGGTTAAAGTGGGGTGCCAACTTCACACAGCATGTCTGGGTGCTCGCATACAAGACCGTAATGGGGAAACTACGCATTCGAGGTCAAATGCCAACTTCCTCTACAACCCTTGATAGAATTGTTTCAGTCCTTTTCCCGACCCGACCTCAACTACCTCGAGAGATCGCGGTGGTGCAACAAGGAGAGTTGTTACCAGAAGTAACGAATGAAGAGGTTATAGAGGCATTCAACCGGCTCGACCCATCTAAAGCCTCAGGACCAGATGGCATCCCAAATATAGCGCTCAAAACAGCGATCGTCAGAAACATAGACCCATTTAGAGCACTTTTCAATTTATGTATGCAGGATGGCTGTTTCCCAACAATATGTAAAAGGCAACACCTAATATTGCTGCCAAAACGTCACAAACCTCTGACAAACCCGTCCCACTACCGACCTATTTGCATGTTGGACTCTGCGGGAAAAATTCTGGGGCGTATCATTTATCAACGCCTAAGTAAGGCCATTGACGACACCGGCGGTTTATCCCCAAACCAATTTGGATTTAGGAAGGCAAGATCAACAATCGCAGCGGTGACCCTAGTAAAGACACTGGCGGAAAATGCCATTAGTGGGAAAAGATGGAAAGGTGGCACCATCAAATACTGTATGGTTGCAACCCTCGATGTGAAAAATGCCTTCAATACGGCATCATGGCCAAGTATACTAAGGGCGTTAAAAAACTTCTCTGTACCGACATATCTCTACAACCTGATAGTCAGTTACTTCAACGGTAGGACCCTATGCTATAACAAAAACCAGGGCTACAAAAAATACAAAATCTCCGGTGGTGTGCCACAGGGATCTGTACTCGGGCCCCTCCTCTGGAATATAATGTATGACGGAGTACTGCGACTCAAAGTACCGGAAAACGTACACATCATTGGGTTAGCAGACGCGGTTGTGGTTATAGCAAAGCACATACACGATATAGTTGCGATTACCAGCAGGACAATAACTTCAATAAGCGATTGGCTCGAAACTAACGGACTGAATCTAGCGGAGAGCAAGACCGAGGCGGTACTCATTACTGGCAGAAAAGTTCGAGAAGTTGCCACGTTCAGCACAAAGGGAGTAAGCATCACTACACAACCGGCAATTAAGTACTTGGGAATCATCCTTGATGCAAGGATGTCCTTTAAGGAACACCTAGCGTACACATGCGAAAAAGCTACAAAAGTGTGCAGAGCCTTGACCCGGTTAATGCTAAATACCCGCGGGCCAAAGCAAATTAGAAGACGTCTATTAGCGGGGTATTAAAATCAGTCGCGCTGTATGGCGTCCAGATATAGGGAAAAGCCCTCGAACTAAAATCTTATCGCCGTGTCCTTTTTTCTATATATGCCACTTGCGCGCTGAGAGTATGCTCTGCGTTCCGCACAGTATCAGAAGATGCTGCCCTAATAATCTCGGGCCTACACCCTTTAGACCTCTTGGCCAAAGAAATTCAATGTCTTACAAATGACAGGTTACCGCATAATACACGGAAAGAAATTGCAAGGGCAGAGACGATGAATCACTGGCAAAAACGCTGGCAGGAAAGCGAAAATGGGCGGTGGACATTCCGAGTGATCCCCAACGTTGAACCATGGTTAAACAGACCGCACGGTGAGGTAGATTTCCACCTAACTCAAATCCTCACAGGACATGGCTGCTTCAAAGCATATCTGAAACGATTCGGACACGAAAGTAACGACACATGCGATTATTGCGGAGGCAATACCGTCGAAAATGTAGAACACACATTCTTTTATTGCCCGAAATATATTCATGAGAGGCAACACTTAAAAAATGCGTTCGCTGTAGACCCAACTCCTGATAACTTGGTAAATCAAATGGTCGAATCAGTAGAGAAGTGGAAAGCTGCTTGCGAAGTGGCAGCCAAGGTTATGAAATCCCAACGTGCTAGCGAACAGCGGCGGAGAAGAGAGCCGTTAAATGTAACGAACAACCACGACCCAAACACACTAACATTGACGTGACGGGAAGAGTTGGCGACGAACAATGTACAGGGGGGGTTATTAGACCAACAGAGGTGGGGCCAAGTAAATGCAACTTGTAACTGAATGCATTTAGACCATTACGTACGCATGAGTGTCACTCAACCATCCTCCCGACGTAATACTTGATGGTGGTACCGGGGGGAACGGTACAGGACGGTAGGAGGTTTAGTTCGGATTAAAGTTCCACACTGACTTGGGGTCCAGGCTTTCGATGCTTCCTCCTCGTAAAAAAAAAAAAAAAATGGCAAGTGTCGCACGCATCTCCATTGTCACGGTCAACCAATGGCCGAAACTGGCGTTTTGTCAAAGAGTCAAGTGCTGAACACAATGGGCCCGACAGACTGCAGACGACATCTGTCAAATATTAAAATACACACGTTCTTATGAACACAGTTATTTTTACAGCTGCACGACTACACGAGTCCAGGCCGCCAGTTGTCGCTCTCGCTAACTTCAATATATCTTTATATTTGCCAACGGCAGTAGAACGACAGTAGAGTTGACAGTAGAGAGATGAGGTAGAGTGGTGATGCCACTAATATGTAAAATGTGAAATTATTGAAAGCTTTAACAAACCTGACGTTATTTTACAATTAAAAGCATAAAATAGCTTATAACAATTGATAATTTAAAACAAAAATATTTACCTATTTACTTATTTTTTGCATAAAAATGTCACTTTGAACAAAATATTAAAATTTCATTGAAGGTATTATTATGACCACAACGAAATTGAGTACGCACAAAATGGACAACTGCGTTGTTTCGTGTACATGCCGGCCATTGCTATGTCGCGACGACAAAAGGCTGTGCCAAAAAAAAAAAAAATAAACGAATGGCCGCCGATTGTCACCGCTTCCCTAGCCACTGTAACAGCTTCGCCTACAAAATAGCGTAAATATGTATGTATGTTTTTATATGAGCTTGCATTCATATCTACGCTGATTTTTGGGAGCCACGGAAAAATACTTTAGAATTGACAAATATTGTAAATCGACAACAGCTATGTTGCGACTTTTTCACTTCTTTCGTAGAGCAAATATCAGAAAGTTGTTCAATTTATGATTTTTAGCTTTTGCCATCTTCGCGAAAAGACACTTGTTGGCAAAGGCATGCTCGGGGAGATGTTACGACGTCTGATTTTATGAATGAAGCGAGGTCGCTTGTGGAATTTGCGCCTGCGTTTATGAATGAAATCGTTTTTGTTGTAAAATTTACTACATTTGGGCTTCGCCAATTCGGCTGCCATATTGACTTGCCATGCTTGTGCTATTTGAGACAATTGTTGTTTGTGTAGAACAATGTTTCAATTTTTTTTTGGTATGGCATACAAACATATATATTCACATGTGTACGCATACGCATATGTATGTTTGTATGCGTGTGCATTATTTGTTCAGCAATGTATACAAATATATGTACATATAAGTTTATATGAATGTATGAACATGCAGCTCAATGCGCGCACATGTAATATATTGATAAGTGATAAAATCATGATTTGAATTTCTGAACGTGCCCATGCGTATACATACATATGTACATTCAAATGAGCACAATAGATTAATATGATAGACGATGTATTTATTTATATATTGTTGTGATAAATTCAATTTCTATTAGTGAGAAACATAATACAAAAATATTTATTAGGATAGTATATTATGTAAAAATCAAATAAAATTATTAAATATGCAAGTCCAAATTGACTGTAAATATTACTATGCATGCATTCATACAAAATTATACTCATATCATAATTAGTTTTACATGCCAATATGGAAATGCCGACGGCAAAACGCAAAAGCATACATATTTGCATACTTTGCGATTCTCAAGTTGAAAGCAAAAATTGAAGCATACAAAACGAAATTCTTTACATTTGTTGCGAGTGTAAGCATGGGCATGCATACATATACATATTTATGTCTCTTTATATTCTCTCCTTAGGCATACATGCTATGGCATCATATGCAGAAAATACATACTTGTATATTTATTTCTCTTCATATTCTCTGTCTGAGTATGTGGAGAACTGTTAAAAATGTTAACATTTCACAGCTTGAATTCTGTGGTTGTGAGGTGAATTCCTTACTATAAATCTAACAAATGTTCGATATCGTACCTGCACCTTCCACTGTCGAATTGGAATAGATTCCCCACCAAAACACGGTATAATTTTCGGGAACCCCTCCATTGACACATTATTTTTGTTTGTGTCACTCTGCTTCAATGTTTCCACAAATAATTTCAATAATTCTCCAACGTCGTTACCACTGGCCATGTTGCTTGCTTCTTCTTTTTTCTTCTCTCCTTCTTTGTCGAACTCTACGTTGCTCTGCTTTTGTTCGAATAACTCAAAGTGTAAACACAATGACTGCGACAGACTGCAGCAGCACAACAGTGAACTGAAAACGTCGTTGTTCATCTTACTACATGTACATTTTGAGAAGCAACAACAACACAATGGCCGGCATGTACACAAAACAACGCAGTTGTCCATTTTGTTGTGGCCATACTAATTCCTTTCACTTCAATGAAATTTTAATATTTTGTTCAAAGTGAAGTTTTTTATGCAAAAAATAAGTAAATAGGTCAATATTTTTGCGTTAAATTATCAATTGTTATTACAAATGATATAATAGAGCTATAATATAGCTATTTTATGCTTTTATTTGTAAAATAATTTCAAGTTTGTTAGAGCTGTGAACATATTAGTGGCATCACCACTCTACCTCCTCTTTCTATCTTCCATTCTACTGACAACTCTACTGTCGTCCTACTGTCGTTGGCAAAAATAGGAGGATATTGAAGTTAGCGAGAACGACAACTGCCGGCCTGCAGTCGTGTAGTCGTGCAGCTGTCAAAATAACACTGCCCTTAAGAACGTGTGTATTTTAATATTTGACAGATGTAGTTTGCAGTCTGTCGCCGTCTATGTGTTTACACTTTCAACTTCGTTGACTGCTGTTCCGTTCTCGCTGCTGTGCTCTGCTTTGTTTTCGCTGCTTACTTCAACCACAACCACTCCGTTCTTTGAATTTTCTGCTCCGTTCTTCTTCGTTTTTTTGGCTGCTGTGAATTTGCTCGACTTTTTATTTGAATGCAACATTCCGAGCTTCGTTTTTGCTCTCCGGTTGAGCCCCCATGTAAGGTCGAATAGGACCAAAGTTTATTAATACAAATGAGTTTTATTACATAAAAGTTGATACTAAAAGAAATTAAATTGTACAAAGTTGAACCTCAGTCCTCAAAAGCCAAATTCACACTGTGCTGCTGCCGATCCTACGCGTTCTCTCTTCATCACCTCTTCCTGCCAGGCTGTCCTCTATTGACCAGCATTGCCACCTTACATGTATATGGGGTATTCCATACCAAATCGACCACTTTTGAACCCAACCCCTTTAGATTTTGCTGAAACTTATCCATCCTTTTCTACCCTTTGGAAAACATTTTCGAGAATTTTTTCAAAATTTTTTGTCCAATTTCAAAAAAAGTTATGAATTTTTCAAAAAAAGGCGTTTTTATTTTCAAATAGCCATAACTTTTGTAGATATTGACTTTTGGGAACCATTTTTTTTTAAACTTTTGTTGTTGAATGAACTTTTCGAAAAAATGCACGAAAAAAATTAAACACGATCAATTACATATATAAAATAATCGGTTTTTTTAAGTAAAATCGTCATTTTTTGGAAGTTCGCCATTTTTTGAAAGTTCGCCATTTTTGTGTTTTTTTTTCATCAAAAAAAAACTTCAATTAATTTGACAGCTATCCCCGCTAATCCCGGAGTGGGCTGATTTTTTTTTATTTATTTAAAAAAAAATTTCAAAAATGAAAAAAAGTTGTGAGCGGCTTGCAGACATCTTTTATGAATAAGGTGGTCGAATTCTTCCAAATGCACTGCCGTCATGGCTTTATGTCAACTTCAGTAAAATGAAGAAGGCTAATTAACTTAAATGATGTTAAATTAGTGATTTAGGGCAACTCAATATCGACTACTAAATGTGTATATACAAGAAAATCGACTTTATACCTGAATATAAGATTGTCGAATTCTTCCAAATGCACTGCCGTTATCTCTTTATGTCAACTTCAGTAAAATGAAGAAGGTTAATTAACTTAAATATTTGATGTTAATGATTTGAAGCAACTCAATATCGACTGCTAAATGTGTATATACAAGAAAATCGACTTTATACCTGAATATAAGATTGTCGAATTCTTCCAAATGCACTGCCGTTATGGCTTTATGTCAACTTCAGTAAAATGAAGAAGGTTAATTAACTTAAATATTTGATGTTAATGATTTGAAGCAACTCAATATCGACTGCTAAATGTGTATATACAAGAAAATCGACTTTATACCTGAATATAAGATTGTCGAATTCTTCCAAATGCACTGCCGTTATCTCTTTATGTCAACTTCAGTAAAATGAAGAAGGTTAATTAACTTAAATATTTGATGTTAATGATTTGAAGCAACTCAATATCGACTGCTAAATGTGTATATACAAGAAAATCTACTTTATACCTGAATATAAGATTGTGGAATGCTTCCTAATGCACTGCCGTTATGGCTTTATGTCCACTTCAGTAAGATAAAGAAGGTTAATTATCTTGAATAAGTGAAGCAAATGATTTAAATTAACTCAATATCGAATGCTAAATGGGTATATACAACAAAATCGACTTTATACCTGAATATAAGATTGCGGAATTTTTCCAAATGCGCTGCCGTTATGGCTTTATGTCAACTTCAGTAAGATGAAGAAGGTTAATTATCTTGAATAAGTGAAGCAAATGATTTGAAGCAACTCAATATCGACTGCTAAATGTGTATATACAAGAAAATCCATTTTATACCTGAATAAAAGATTGTCGAATTCTTCCAAATGCACTGCCGTTATCTCTTTATGTCAACTTCAGTAAAATGAAGAAGGTTAATTAACTTAAATATTTGATGTTAATGATTTGAAGCAACTCAATATCGACTGCTAAATGTGTATATACAAGAAAATCGACTTTATACCTGAATATAAGATTGTCGAATTCTTCCAAATGCACTGCCGTTATGGCTTTATGTCAACTTCAGTAAAATGAAGAAGGTTAATTAACTTAAATATTTGATGTTAATGATTTGAAGCAACTCAATCTCGACTGCTAAATGTGTATATGCAAGAAAATCCACTTTATACCTGAATATAAGATTGTCGAATTCTTCCAAATGCACTGCCGTCATGGCGTTATGTCAACTTCAGTAAAATGAAGAAGGTTAATTAACTTAAATATTTGATGTTAATGATTTGAAGCAACTCAATCTCGACTTCTAAATGTGTATATGCAAGAAAATCCACTTTATACCTGAATATAAAGTGGTCGAATTCTTCCAAATGCACTGCCGTCTTGGCTTTATGTCAACTTCAGTAAAATGAAGAAGGCTAATTAACTTAAATATTTGATGTTAATGATTTGAAGCAACTCAATATCGACTGCTAAATGTGTATATACAAGAAAATCGACTTTATACCTGAATATAAAGTGGTCGAATTCTTCCAAATGCACTGCCGTTATGGCTTTATGTCAACTTCAGTAAGATGAAGAAGGCTAATTAACTTAAATATTTGATGTTAATGATTTGAAGCAACTCAATCTCGACTTCTAAATGTGTATATGCAAGAAAATTCACTTTATACCTGAATATAAAGTGGTCTAATTCTTCCGAATGCACTGCCGTTTTAGCTTTGTGTCAACTTCAGTAAAATGAAGAAGGTTAATTAACTTAAATATTTGATATCAATGATTTGAAGCAACTCAATGTCGACTGCTAAATGTGTATATACAAGAAAATCGGCTTTATACCTGAATATAAGATTGTCGAATTCTTCCAAATGCACTGCCGTCTTGGCTTTATGTCAACTTCAGTAAAATGAAGAAGGCTAATTAACTTAAATATTTGATGTTAATGATTTGAAGCAACTCAATATCGACTGCTAAATGTGTATATACAAGAAAATCGACTTTATACCTGAATATAAGGTTGTCGAATTCTTCCAAATGCACTGCCGTTATGGCTTTATGTCAACTTCAGTAAAATGAAGAAGGTTAATTAACTTAAATATTTGATGTTAATGATTTGAAGCAACTCAATATCGACTGCTAAATGTATAAATACAAGTAAACCTACTTTATACCTGAATATAAGATTGTCGAATTCTTCCAAATGCACTGCCGTTATGGCTTTATGTCAACTTCAGTAAAATGAAGAAGGCTAATTAACTTAAATATTTGATGTTAATGATTTGAAGCAACTCAATATCGACTGCTAAATGTGTATATACAAGAAAATCGACTTTATACCTGAATATAAAATTGTCGAATTCTTCCAAATGCACTGCCGTTATGGCTTTATCTCAACTTCAGGAAGATGAAGAAGGCTAATTAACTTAAATATTTGATGTTAATGATTTGAAGCAACTCAATATCGACTGCTAAATGTGTAAATACAAGTAAACCTACTTTATACCTGAATATAAAATTGTCGAATTCTTCCAAATGCACTGCCGTTATGGCTTTATCTCAACTTCAGGAAGATGAAGAAGGCTAATTAACTTAAATATTTGATGTTAATGATTTGAAGCATCTCAATATCGACTGCTAAATGTGTATATACAAGTAAATCGAATTTATACCTGAATATAAGATTGTCGAATTCTTCCAAATGCACTGCCGTTATGGCTTTATGTCAACTTCAGTAAAATGAAGAAGGTTAATTAACTTAAATGTTTGATGTTAATGATTTGAAGCAACTCAATATCGACTGCTAAGTGTGTATATACAAGAAAATCGACTTTATACCTGAATATAATATTGTGGAATTCTTTCAAATGCACTGCCGTTATGACTTTATGTCAACTTCAGTAAAATGAAGAAGGCTAATTAACTTAAATGTTTGATGTTAATGATTTGAAGCAACTCAATATCGACTGCTAAGTGTGTATATACAAGAAAATCGACTTTATACCTGAATATAAGATTGTCGAATTCTTCCAAATGCACTGCCGTTATGGCTTTATGTCAACTTCAGGAAGATGAAGAAGGTTAATTAACTCAAATATTTGATGTTAATGATTTGAAGCAACTCAATATCGACTGCTAAATGTGTATATACAAGAAAATCGACTTTATACCTGAATATAAGATTGTCGAATTCTTCCAAATGGACTGCCGTTATGGCTTTTTGTCAACTTCAGTAATATGAAGAAGGTTAATTAACTTAAAATTTGATGTTAATGATTTGAAGCAACTCAATATCGACTGCTAAATGTGTATATACAAGAAAATCGACTTTATACCTGAATATAATGTGGTCGAATTCTTCCAAATGCACTGCCGTCTTGGCTTTATGTCAACTTCAGTAAAATGAAGAAGGTCAATTAACTTAAATATTTGATGTTAATGATTTGAAGCAACTCAATATCGACTGCTAAATGTGTATATACAAGAAAATCGACTTTATACCTGAATATAAGATGGTCGAATTCTTCCAAATGCACTGCCGTCATGGCTTTATGTCAACTTCAGTAAAATGAAGAAGGTTAATTAACTTAAATATTTGATGTTAATGATTTGAAGCAACTCAATATCGACTGCTAAATGTGTATATACAAGAAAATCGACTTTATACCTGAATATAAGATTGTCGAACTCTTCTAAATGCGCTGTCGTTATGGCCTTATGTCAACTTCAGTAAAATGAAGAAGGTTAATTAATTTATATATGTTAAAGAAAGGATTTGAAGTAACTCAATAACTCATTTATTGCTAAATGTGTATGAAAAAGAAAATTGACTATATATCTGAATATAAGATTTTCGAATTCTTCCAAATGCACTGACGTTATGGCCTTATATCAACTTCAGTAAAATGAAGAAGGTTAATTAACTTAAATATTTGATGTTAATGATTTGAAGCAACTCAATATCGACTGCTAAATGTGTATATACAAGAAAATCGACTTTATACCTGAATATAAGATTGTCGAATTCTTCCAAATGCACTGCCGTCATGGCTTTATGTCAACTTCAGTAAAATGAAGAAGGTTAATTAACTTAAATATTTGATGTTAATGATTTGAAGCAACTCAATATCGACTGCTAAATGTGTATATACAAGAAAATCGACTTTATACCTGAATATAAGATTGTCGAATTCTTCCAAATGCACTGCCGTCATGGCTTTATGTCAACTTCAGTAAAATGAAGAAGGCTAATTAACTTAAATATTTGATGTTAATGATTTGAAGCAACTCAATATCGACTGCTAAATGTGTATATACAAGAAAATCGACTTTATACCTGAATATAAGTTGGTCGAATTCTTCCAAATGCACTGCCGTCATGGCTTTATGTCAACCTTAGTAAAATGAGGAAGGCTAATTAACTTAATTGTTTGATGTTAATGATTTGAAGCAACTCAATATCGACTGCTAAATGTGTATATACAAGAAAATCGACTTTATACCTGAATATAAGGTGGTCGAATTCTTCCAAATGCACTGCCGTCATGGCTTTATGTCAACTTCAGTAAAATGAAGAAGGTTAATTAACTTAAATATTTGATGTTAATGATTTGAAGCAACTCAATATCGACTGCTAAATGTGTATATACAAGAAAATCGACTTTATACCTGAATATAAGGTGGTCGAATTCTTCCAAATGCACTGCCGTCATGGCTTTATGTCAACTTCAGTAAAATGAAGAAGGTTAATTAACTTAAATATTTGATTTTAATGATTTGAAGCAACTCAATATCGACTGCTAAATGTGTATATACAAGAAAATCGACTTTATACCTGAATATAAGATTGTCGAATTCCTCCAAATGCACTGCCGATATGGCTTTATGTCAACTTCAGGAAGATGAAGAAACTAATTAACTCAAATATTTGATGTTAATGATTTGAAGCAACTCAATATCGACTGCTAAATGTGTATATACAAGAAAATCGACTTTATACCTGAATACAAAATTGTCGAATTCTTCCAAATGCACTGCCGTTATGGCTTTATGCCAACTTCAGCAAGATGAAGAATGTTAATTATCTTAAATATTTTATGTTAATGATTTGAAGGAACTAAATATTGACTGCTAAATGTGTATATAGAAGAAAATCGACTTTATACCTGAATATAAGATTGTCGAAAAGAAGGTTAATTATCTAATATATTTGATGTTAATGATTTGAAGCAACTCAATATCGACTGCTAAATGTGTATATACAAGCAAATCGACTTTATGCCTGAATATAAAATTGTCGAATTCTTCCAAATGCACTGCCGTTATGGCTTTATGTCAACTTCAGTAAGATGAAGAAGGTTAATTAACTTAAATATTTGATGTTAATGATTTGAAGCAACTCAATATCGACTGCTAAATGTGTATATACAAGAAAATCGACTTTATACCTGAATATAAGATTGTCGAATTCTTCCAAATGCACTGCCGTTATGGCTTTATGTCAACTTCAGCAAGATGAAGAAGGTTAATTAACTTAAATATTTGATGTTAATGATTTGAAGCAACTCAATATCGACTGCTTAATGTGTATATACAAGAAAATCGACTTTATACCTGAATATAAGATTGTCGAATTCTTCCAAATGCACTGCCGTTATGGCTTTATGTCAACTTCAGTAAAATGAAGAAAGTTAATTAACTTAAATATTTGATGTTAATGATTTGAAGCAACTCAATATCGACTGCTTAATGTGTATATACAAGAAAATCGACTTTATACCTGAATATAAGATTGTCGAATTCTTCCAAATGCACTGCCGTTATGGCTTTATGTCAACTTCAGTAAAATGAAGAAAGTTAATTAACTTAAATGATTTGATGTTAATGATTTGAAGCAACTCAATATCGACTGCTAAATGTGTATATACAAGAAAATCGACTTTATACCTGAAATACTTGAGGGTGACCAGAAACGACTTCCGGTCTTTGGGCAAGTATCCTCTTGGTAGCCTAAGTTTGGGACCCGCCACGTAAAAAACGACCCAATGAACAGTCAAAAACAGCCTCGGACGAAAAGTCCCCGATTTGTTTACGATTTGAGGGGATGCTGCATGCACCTGGAATGTCCGGTTGGGAAGGTGCCGCTACCCAGCTGATGGATGTCCTCGTTAGAGTGAAGGCTGACATTACCGCCCACCGAGAAATGCGGTACAAGGACTGAGGCGAGCAGATCCTTGTGGCATTAACTACAGTGGCCATATAAAAGAGCGCAAATTGGGTGTGAGATTCATGGTGGGAGAGAGACTCAATCGCCGAGTACTGTCATTAACCCCGGTGGATGAACGTCTAGCCACAATCCATATCAAAGCGAGGTTCTTCAACATATCGCTGATTTGCGCCCACGCCACGACGTAAGAGAAGAACTATATGACCAAGGATTTCTTCTATGAGCACACCTATGAGAGCTACCCCTGCCACGATGTCAAAATCGTGATTACCGACTTTAAAGCCAAGGCAGGCAAGAAAGGTATCTTTGGCACAAGAGTCGTTAAACTCAGCTTCCTCGAGGAAACATCCCCAAGAAGGTTTGACGTCGAGAAGCAACAACTCGGTATAAGGGAACTGTGGGACGGCATTTCAAGCTCCTTTCGTACAGCTGCAAATGATACAATTGCTTTTCGCAATGTAAAAGAACAGCTGGTACGATGAGGAGTGTTTGTCGCAGCGGAAAGAAAGCAAACTCCCTACCTCGCAACGTGAAGAACTACAAAGCGGACGGGGCCGACGAATTGCCGGCCGAGCTATTCAAACACGGCGGAGAAAACTGATAGGGAGCATGAATCAGCTTCTATGTGGAATATGGTCAGACGAAAGCAAGCCCAACGACTGAAATTTAAGTGTGTTCTGCCCAATCCACAAAAAGGGAGACCCCACAATCTGCGCCAAATACCGTGGGATAAGTGAAACATTAAAACCCACCGTCAACAAACTGGATGGACCTTACCGGTGCGGCTTTAGACCTGGAAAATCAACAACTGGCGAGATATTCACCATACGCCAAATCTAGGAAAGGACCCGTGAAAAGGGAATCGACACTCACCACCTCTTCGTCGATTTCAAAGCTGCTTTCCGCAGCACGAAAAGGTGCTGCCTTTATACCATCCATTTGGTATCCCCACAAACCTAATACGGCTGTGTAAACTGACGTTGAGCAACACCAAAAGCTCCGTCAGGATCGGGAAGGACCTCTCCGAGCCGCTTGATACCAAACGAAGTTTCAGACCAGGCGTCTCCTTTTCGTGCGACTTTTTCAACCTGCTTTTGGAGAAAATAGTTCGAGCCGCAGAACTAAATAGAGAAGGTACCATCTTCTATAAGAGTGTACAGCTGCTGGCGTATGCCGATGATATTGATATCATCGGCCTCAACACCCGCGCCGTTAGTTCTGCTTTCTCCAGGCTGGACAAGGAAGCACAGAAAATGGGTCTAGCAGTGAACGAAGACAGGATGAAATATCTGCTCTCATCAAACAAACAGTCGTCGAACTCACGTCACTGTTGACAGTCATAACTTCGAAGTTGTAGATAATTTCATCCATCTTGGAACCAGCATCAACACCTACAACAACGTTTGTCTCGAAATCCAACGCAGGATCACTCTTGCCAACAGGTGCTCTTTCGGACTGAGTAGGCGATTGAGAAGTAAATTCCTCTCTCGACGAACAAAAACCAAACACTCTAAGTCACTCATTATTCCGTCTTGCACAGGCTTGGACGAAGACAACAACTGATGAGTCGACTTTGCGAGTTTTTGAGAGAAAAGTTCTGCGAAAGGTTTATGATCCTTTGCGCGTTGGCCACGGCGAATATCGCATTCGATGAAACGATGAGCTTTATGAGATATACGACGATGTTGACATAGTTCAGCGATTTAAAAGCGGCTACGTTGGCTAGGTCATGTCGTCCGAATGGACGAAAACACTCCAGCTCTGAAAGTATTCGACACAGTGCCCGCCGGGGGACGCAGAGGAAGAGGAAGACCTCTACTGCGTTGGAAAAAACAGGGGTTGAAGTACCTGGCTTCGCTTGGAATCTCCAATTGACATCACCTTACGAAAAGAAAGAACGACTACTGCGCTGTTACTAACTCGGCTATAACCGCGCAAGCGGTTTCTACGTCAGTAAAGAAGAAGAATCCTGCTTGCTTTGTTTGCCAAAACCCAAGGGGTATTGCGGTTGGCTAAATGAGCACCTGACCCCCCTCTTAATATAATAAAACTACACCCCACTCATACACACCACACTCAACACGACTACACCATCTACATCATCCACACATCATTTCATCACACTCTCATCTCATCATTATCTACACCACACCTTTCACACCACACCCGAGGACACCAAACACAAGCAACAAAAGGGACTGGCGGACGGCGCCAGCGGCTCTTTCTCATACGATCCGTGCGCTTACACATAATTTTTTTTACGTGGCGGGTCCCAAACCCAGCGCACAACCCTATGTAGAGCATGTTTCGCCTTCTCACCTTAGCTCGCCTTCGAACGGATGTTTTTAGGCTACCCAGAGGATACTTGGTCAAAGACCGGAAGTACTGAGCTGCTTGAGCCGTGTGTAAAAGATTAATTTCTGGCCACTCCCAAGTCAATGGCGATCAGAGAACTTTCCTCACTTGCATGAACTTCTACACATGACTCCATCCTCCGAATGAATTTGGTCTCTGCACCAGGGAAATTGTCCATTGAAAAGAGATTTGCTATGTTAGAAAGACGCGAAATGAGGACCAAGGACAATGACGCCCTAAATAAGCGAAATCTCTGCCCGACGTGAGTGCCGTGCAAGTTCATAATGCATCAAAAACAACGAATAACTGATTCTGAGAAGTGTTTGAGTGCTCATTAATCGTAATAAAACCCAATATTTTCGTCGGTGTGCGACGATAGAAACATGGCTCGATTATTCCACACTATAGTCCAATCGTCAGTCATTCTAGTGAACTGCACATGATGAACTAGTTCTCAAGAGTGGAAAGACGAAAAAACACGTGATATAATATTCATTGAACGATTACTGAGGCAGTTATAATCCATTGCACTGCGTATTTAGTTGCAGTTCTATTTTTCTATTCCAAATATTTAGCAATTGTATTATTTTTGAGAAAAAATCAGTTTGAAATTGTATGCCTATACTACATCGTTTCCGCTTAAATATTCCTCGTTAGAGAGCTTCGATAATAAGCTTGTCCGATCGTTGCTAAATTCAAAGTGTTATAGGGAAAACCGCGGCCTCCGACGCGCCATTTATAGGCACGCTCTGGCCTACCCGGCCGACCGGTACCGCCGCAAACGCTGCGACCCGCATCTTTTAAATCTGTAATATCTTCGAAAATATTAATTTAAATCATATGCAGTAAAGGGCCATAAAGATCTATATTAAATCAACAATGTATTTAAGGTATTTAATTGGATAAAAGCTATATTAGTTAAAATATCTTCGAAAATTAGTCATTATTTGTCGTAAAAGTAAATGCCAAAAGAATTTTATCGTGGGATATCCATAAGACATATACCAACGCGGAGTTTTCTTTACACCTTTGCAATGTGTGCAATACTTAGCCCATTATATTGATAAATATCGTAGAGTTCAGCCTGCTTTTTTAATATAAGCGGAAAAAGTTATTAATGACAAATAACAGTATTTATCAACTATTTAAATGGTATTGTACATATAAACCTTCCTCTTCAATCACTCTATCTATTCATAAAAAAAACCGCATCAAAATTCGTTGCGTAGTTTTAAAGATTTAAGCATACATAGGGACAGAAAAATCTACTTTATTTTATACTATGTAGTGTTTATTTATTTTTTTCAAATAAATGAAATATTCAAATGGTTCTTACAAACATGAATTTTGAACAAATGCTTATGATTTGAAATATAATTTTTGTATGTATGAATTTTATTGAATTTTTACATAAAGATATAGAAAGTCTCCCATGTCCTTACCCTGATTTCAAGCTACCTCCCATCAATTTTCAGTCAAATCGATTAATCCGTTCTCGAATTATTAATGGTGTAACTAACTTGAATTTATTTTATATATACAGATGGGGACCACCACTAATTTTCCAAAATAAAGACACGTTTGTATGTATGCACACGAGTATGTATGAACGATGGGGGATGTCCCAATGGGGTTTTATTAAAAAAAGTTTAAAAAAAAGAAAATTGAAATATATAACTCTGGTAGAACGTGGAGTGAGAAATTGGCGAAAATGCGCACCGCTCGATGATGAGGTCGGAGAAAAAAGCTATTACCGCACTGCTTGCTATCGCGGTGGTCGTCGGCTGGTAGTACGGCTGCGAGGGGCATGATGACGCCCGACGTCGGGTCCGGCGGTGCGGTGTAGCATCGTGTGATGATGACGCATGCACTGATATCCGGTGGTACATTCGCACGTGAGATGGGTAGGCGCCAGACAATTCAGGCAATGGCCGTGTGCCTGGCCGACCTGCTGGCGTTGCAGAGGTGTCATCCCCTTGAAGATGCCACAGTGTGGCAACCGATGTCGGCGGCGACATAGCGCGCATTGAAGTTGTGTTGGTTCCGGAGCCAGTGCTTGCATGTAACCACGCGGAGCTGTTGGAACTTCTCGGGGGGCTGCGGTAGCGATGGTTGTTCGCGGCGCTGCTAATGGGGTAGCTTTAGAGCGCGGAACAGTGACGGCCGAACGCACAGTGGGCATAGGTACAATTGGCATCTCGGCATCCATATTGATCTGTTAACAAATAGTATTTTGAATTATCATATATATATGTGTATATATGACCATTGTTGCCACGTAATGTAGCACGACAATGGTTTGTTTTTGTCTTTTGTTGGTGTTTATTACTAGTTGATGATTTTGTTATTATTTAGTTTTTGTTTCTTTGTTTATTAGTTACGGTTACGTTTCGATTTTGGCGGCGATTGGCAAAAAGCATAATTTAACGAGCGGTCTGGTTAGCGTTTCCGACTGTGTATGGAGATCGACTATGCGAATATGACCGTCGGAGCCGTAGTAGCGCTTCTCTATGCGACAAAGCCGCCATTCGTAAGAGGGGAGACAACCGTCATTGATTAAGACACAATCTCCAAGCTTAGGCGCATTTTCTGTTGTTTTGAATCGGTACCTTCTGTGGATTTCCTTTAAATAATCATCTTTCCATGATGGAGAATTTTAATTCTCTCCTAATTGTTTAATAAGGAGAGCGACTCCACTCCTGGCTTAGGTGTGGCCGGGAGGGCAGTAAAGTCTGAGGGATCTTGCGTGAGTGCAGCGAAAGGCCGTGAGTTAAGAACGGCTTCTATTCTTGTTAACAGGGTCGAGAATTCTTCATAATTAAATTTGTGGTTGCCAGCTATCTTTTTAAAATGAGATTTGAAGCTTTTTACCGCTGGTTCCCAGGAGCCGCTCATATGAGGAGCGCTTGGGGGGATAAACTGGCAATTGATACCTTGGGGAGCGTATTTATGGACAAAGTCAGGTGAGGCCTGTTTTATTAAGTCCACAAACTGTCTTTTGATAGCTCTTTGAGCTCCGATAAATGTTTCACCATTATCGCTCATGATTTTTGATTGAAAGCCTCGTCATCTGACGAAACGAGCAAAAGCCGCAAGAAAAGCCTCCGTCATCAGATTCGTACATAGCTCAAGGTGTACTGCTTTTGTCGTGAAATAGACAAAAACAGCCACATAGCCTTTCATGAGGTAGGAGACCTTAACATGGACGCCTTTATCATAAAAGGCCCAGCAAAATCTACACCTGTAGTGGTGAAAGGCAGAACAAAATTGCAGCGTTCAGGTGGAAGTGCTGCCGTAATCTACGATCGCATTTTCTGCTTATGCATAGTGCAGATTTTGCATATGAAAATGCACTTCTTTATTTGGGGCTTAAGTCGGGGTATGTACAACTCTTGGCAGACCAATGTTGCAAGAGGCGGTGTTCGGCGTGGAGCATTAGTATGTGGATATATCTAATAAATAAGGTGGCAAACGGACGCCTCTCTGGTATGATTATTGGGTGGCGTTCAATCGTTCAAGGACTTTCTGGGGCAAGTATGTTGCGCATGGGCGATTATGTCCAAGAATCGGGAGAGTCTGCTAATCATCGGGGACCATTCCACCAGAGGGTGGAGGTTTGTATCCTCTGACTAAGTGTCGCCAAGTGGCTGATCCTACTAGGTCATGTATTTGAGACGTTCTGTTAGAAATATACGTTTTTCACGCATGTGGTGGTTTTTCTAACCAGGCTAAAACTATCTCGGAATTGGACCATAAATATAATTTGCATTTCGTTATGTTTAAGTGGGTCTGCACCATTGAAGATAGTTTTGTTGGTAGCAGGGCGCCACAGAGTACAAGTCGTGGGGACTTAGCGTTTTAAGAGGCGCAACTTTTGCCGCTAGTAGGTATATATTATATATAGGAATTTGTATCTGCGAGATGTCGGCCAGATCATTAGCGAACTGGGACCATTTTTCTGAGTGAAGAGGTTTCACATGTTCGTCCCAGTCGGTTCTGTCTAGCCATAATTCTTGGATCAGGATTTTCGCTTGTATCATATTTGGCGAAAGCCATCCTGCGGGGTCGAAAGGTTTTGCCACCGAGGATAAAATTTGGCTCTTTTTTATGGTGGATAATGCGGATATGGACTCTGTCGTGTATGAAAACTGGCCCGATATCGCATTCCATTGGATACCTAGTGTTCTTGTTGTAGTTTCCTTTTGGAATATAAGGGAATTAGTATCCAACAATTTGTCGTTTGGTATATTTTTTAAGATTAGCTGTGATCTGCTTAGGGGAAGCCATGCGGTGTTGAGGGCCGTTATCACTTGTGATAAGGACTCGTATACTTGTGAGTGGCTCCCTGACAGGGTATCGTCTACATACGTTTGCGTTTTTAAGACTTGTGTTGCCAGAGGAAATTCTGACTCTGTGTCTTCTGTCAGTTCGTGTAGTGTACGGATGGCTAGATATGATGCACAGTTTACGCCAAAGGTAACTGTTTTCAATTTAAAGTAGCGCAGGGGACTATTGGCAGATTTTCGGAAAATAATCCGCCGAAAATCTTGATCATCTTCATGTACGACTATTTGCCGATACATTTTTGCGACATCCCCATTGAATACGTATTTGTATATACGCCAATTTAATATGAGGAGCATTAAAACTGGTTAAAGTGTGGGTTCCGTAAATAAAGTATCATTTAGGGAATTCCCCGAGCTAGTGGATCTCGAGGCATTAAAGACAACTTTAACTTTTGTTGTTTTTTTGTCAGGCTTTACTACTGCATGATGTGGAAAGTAGAATGAGTAATATTTGCCTTTTATGATTTTTTCGCATGGGCTTACTTCTTCCATGTGATATAAAAGGAGGTATTCTTCTAAGACCATCATAATCTTGTTTGAGCTCACCTTTTCTAAGTAGGTTTTTTTCCATACTTAGAAACTGCTGTATTGCAGAGGTGCGAGAGTGACCTAAGGCGAGTGTGTCTGGAAATTGTTGTTTTAGTGGTTATTGAAATAGGGGGGAGTTCTTCGAACTCTCATAATTTTCTCAATTGTGAATTGAGGTACTTGTTTGAGATTTCCTCAACTTGAGTTGTCATTGTTATGACTGGTTCCGCAACTATGCCACTTAGAACCCACCAAAATGATACTTTGCGCCAGAAGTGTTTTTGAAATTTTTTCAACATCTTCTATATAATTTGCGATATAAGGTCGCTGCCTAATAGAAGGTCTATTTGAGCGGGGGTCTTCGTAATTTGCGGTAAGACTATGGCTTCTGCTTGAATGCGCTTATCCGCTTGAGGGGAAATTAGGCTGATGGGGCAGATTTTATTTATTAAATGAAAAATAATAATACAATTATTATCTTACAGAGTAAGAAGCACTAATTCGCAGCGTGGTCTATTTCAACCGTTCATCAGGTACGAGTGCGTGGCCATGGTATGCCCACTGCGAAGTCTTATCGTCTTCTCGTTAGATCCTGAGTCTGCTAGTATTGCGTTGTATATTGCAACCGCCTCTGCCGTATACACTGATCCATAATTTGGTAGGTGCCCTGCTAATACTGTTTTCCCATCGGCTTGGATCACAGCGAATGCCGTGTGGTCCTTCGACTTTCACCCACCGTTCCGAAAAGGAGCTCTGTATTCTTCAAAAAGGCGCTGGAATGCTGTCGCGCTTGTGGTTGACTTTGCGTGATTTGTTAGGCCGAGAAGGAAATATGAGTAGATACGTAGATACGAGATACTTAGAAGAGATCAGTTTCATATTAGTCTTTGCACTATTTCCGTATATTGGTAAGCCATAGTAAATCTTTGACAATATTATAGCCTTAGTAACATTAATTAAAGTGTTTGGATGGATAAGGCAGTGTTTTGAAGATAGATATTTAATAATATTTAACCTGAGATCTATCCTTTTATTAACCTAAGACAGTGCTCTTTAAAAGTTAAACGTTTGTCGAAAGTAATTCCAAGGAAACATAAGCTAGAAACATTTGAAATAATAATATTATTATGAAGTAAGTTTAAATCCGTACATTTATGTTTGTGGCATATGTGAAAATATTTGCACTTATTAAGCGACAGAGTCGCTCCAGAACAAGTCGACCAGTTAGAGATATCGGTTAGTATTTTTAAAAATTTATTTTAGAATAGAGCAAAACGTCATCTGCATAAATAATGTGGGAAATGTTCTTATGTTTGCTAATTATGTGAGTTAATTCATTAAAGGCGATAGCAAATATCATTACGGAAAGAAGGGATCCTTGTGGGGTTCCATTTTGTTGGTGATGTGAACTGGAAAAAAACATTGTTTACTTTTACTTTGAATTTACGATAAATGAGAAAAGACTTTATAAAATGGTATATTTTATTACCATATTTCCATTTTTCTTATTGTCGTAGATCTATGTGAGCTCCGCCACTATCAAAAGACTTTTCAAAATCTAGACTGAGCGTAGAAATATGATTGCGGGAAGACAAACCATATGGGACGAAACTTTCAAAAAGAAGGAGCGCGTCGGAAGTTCCTTGCCCCTCTTTGAAAGCGAACTGATGTGGACTTATTAAACTGTGTTTGGAAGTATACAACATAATTCGTTTTGAAACGATTTTTTCTATTAACTTAGTCATGCAACATGTAAGTGAAATAGGTCTATAATTTAGAACTTCTGAGGACGGGTTAGTAGACTTTGGTAAGGAAACAATTGTTGCCCTTTTCCAGTTTTGAGGATAAATTTCGCTCGTTAAAATTTGATTGAACAGATTGACTAATCGTAATTTAGCGGTGGAGGCAAGTTTTTTATCATATCGTATGAAATTCTATCTGCCCCAGTAGTTTTCCCTGGCAGAGAAGATATTGTGATATCGCCTTGGGATCGAATATTGGACCAGTTGGGTTATTAACCAAATTTATATTGACTTGGGAAGGTGAGCCAGTTAGCACTTTAATGTCCGACCAAATCGTTTTAGGATTAGAACTGGGATTTATTTCTTTGGTAAGTTTTTCGAAGCACATTCGTTTTGCTTCTTTAGTTTTTTTACTAAAAATAGCATTTGCTTTCCTGTATAAAATCAGGTTGGCTTCTGTTCTGGAACTCTTGTGTTGTCTCCAGTTATGCTGTTTTAAATTTCTTAAGCTCTCCAACTTCTTTGACCAGTATGGAACTACTTTTTTGTGGGCTTTAGAAACAGTTTGCGGGCTTGATAGGTGCGCTGCAGACCTTAACATTTTGGTGACATTAGCCGCCTCTTCATTGACATTTTGTAATACCGGGATTTGATCGCAGAACAGAATTGCCTTTTGGGTGTATTTAGACCAGTCTGCTTTTCTTTCAGGAACTTTGGTTGAGGAAAGGCCTTTTCAAAAGATGACTTTACAATTTCAGTTACTATTGGGTAGTGGTCACTGCCACTCAAACTTTCAAGAGTTCGGCTATTTACGTTTGGAGCTATATAGGTAGAGCAAATAGATAGGTCGACGTGCGTAAAAGAATTATGAGTTGAAAAATGAGTCGTTCAATACGGTAAGATTCTCTGTAAGAACTAAGTTTTCCAGAATTAATCCTCTTTGGTTGGTTCGGAGGGAGCCCCATAATGGGGACCACGAATTCATATCTCCAACCAGGATTGCGGGCTTGGGTACTGAGGAGAAAATTTCCTGAAGCTCAGTAAGCGTGAAATTTTGTTGTGAGGGGATATACTAGCAAAAAATTGTAAATTTAAACCCTATGGATATCTGAATGGCTAAAGAGGCTATATTTGAATGCATGTCGAGGCATTTATGTGGAATGTCTTTTCTTACTAAAACAGCAATATCTTGTTTGTTTGTTAAATTCTGAGGTAAATTTAAGAAATAGATAACATACTTATTTGGTACAAAAGCATCTTTATTTCCAGCAAGATGAGTTTCTTGTAAGGCAATGAAGTGTGGTGAGATTTCTTTAATGAGAATTTCAAGTTCAGTGTAGTTGTTGTAGGAGTCCTTTATGTTCAATTGAAGTATATTGAACATAGAGCAAATAGGACAAAGACGAATCGATTAAATTTCTTCATCGTCGAAAGTTGGCATAATCTAATCATGGTCTGGGTGACTGTATTGTTGGGTAATTAATGGGTTAATTTGTGAGTTGTTGGTAAAAGCATTTGAAGTGTGGTGAGATTGTAGTTCGCTGATAAATGAATGAGAGGAGTTAGTAGCTTGAGGTGTGAAATTATTAGCAAAGCTGTTAAGAGTGCTGTGGGAGGAAGAATTAAGAGAAACAAATGGGAGAGATTGAGAGTTTACTGGATTTATTGTGTTACTTTTTTCTGGAATATAATTTAGTTTTATAGCGTAAGAAGAGGTTGCTGAGGTGTTTAAGTCGTTGTTGGCGTTTGGAGTAAGATATGTTTGAGCAGTGTTAGTGCTCTTTACAGTGTCTGTGTGAGGGACTTCAGACGAAGTTTTATTGGATTCGGAAGGTATATGAATGGAGTGTGCTGTAGGAAGTTTTGAGTTGTTGTAATTCTTTGATTCGTATTGTTTTACTTTTTTTTACAAAATTAGTGTTTGGGAGGTTGGGCACTTGTGCTTTATGTAATTTTATAGCCTCACGCATCGTGCATTTGTTCACAGTTTTAGTTTTTAGAATTTCTTTAGCTTGGATGTACTTTGGACAGGTATTTGAATATGACGGGTGCTCACCAGCGCAATTAGAGCATAAGGTGCGCGAGCACTGTACTGAGCCGTGAGGAGGGAAATTACAAGTTTCACACGCAGGTTTGTTGTTACATCTTTTAATGGTATGCTCTAAGAGTTGACATGATTTACATCTCATTGAATTGGGAAAATATGGTCTTACACGGGCTGAGCGCCATGAAACCTCCACTTTACTAGGTAGTTCATATAAATCAAAAGTAAGAAGGGTAACTCCGGTGTGAACTAAGGTATTGTCCACCTTTTTTGGAATTTATACACTCCTACTACACCTTGCTCTTTCATGTTTTCCATAATTTCATCTTCAGGGACATTATTGAGACATGGTGCAAATATTGTACCTTTGGAAAAGTTAAGGTTGTCTTGATAGCTTACTTTCACTTCACAAATTCCATGCAATCGCTTTGTAGTTAAAAACGTTTGAGCAATTGTGGATTTTTAACCAGCAACAACAAATTACCATCCCGCAGCTCGGAAATGGAAATTATTTCTTTGCTTATAGCTTCAAATGCTTTATGCACCGCAAAACACGAGTATTTCGATATTGGTTTTCTTGAATCACTTGCTGAAATAGTAATGAATTTTAAATTGTTCTGCTTAGTTTTAGGTAGTTCGAGAAAAATTAGGGGTTTGGGGATATTCAGCTAACAAAGCGAACCTATTGTCCCCCAAATTTGGTGGCCCGGGGGCCATTGCAGCAGAAATTGATGAGCACCACAGAGAAAGAATAGCCTTAAAATACGTTCACTTGCGATGAGTATCAGTCGGAGACTGGGGGTAGATTTTATTTGAGTTTTGTACTACTTGTCCGCCCATTCTCGTAATTTCATAATTGGCTTGTTTTGTTGGCAGTTTTAGTCTATTTTGTGCCCTAGACGCTATGAATGATCATTGTGATCCTTGGTCTATTAGAGCTCTAAATAGTACTCTACCTCGATTTTCGCTGTGTAGCGCTTGAGTTTTTAATGCCTCTGAACAGCATGGTGTCTCTTGGCAAATTTCGGAATTTTTTTACTTTTTACTTGGAGATGTGTTAGGAAAGTTATTGAGGTGCAAAATAGAACGATGCCTTTTGTGGCAATATACGCAATCGAATTTGCTTTCGCAAGTATTAAGATTGTGTGAGTGGGACAAGCTGTTTGTACAGAGTTTTTTTGATCTGACAAAGTTGTTCCTTTCATTGACATTCAATTTTTTAAACTTCTCGCAAGTTTTTAGCTTATACCCTCCTGTACATAGTTCGCGTGACGTGTATTTATTTTGTTCAGATGTGAACGATTGAGTTTTGAAAAAAACTTTTATTTAAATGATTATTGCTTCCAGCTTGGGTTCTATTGAAGCTTCGATTTAAGTCGTGTTGAACGTTTTTAGTTCTGACTATTTTTTGTCTACCCTTTCCGTAATTTTATATTGGGTAGTTAAGAAATCTTTCATCTGCTGCCACGTTGGGCATTTTCTTCTTCAATCCCAATTGTGTGGGTGAATATTTTGTGTCGATAGAACCGACAAACAGTTTGAAACAGTGGATTCTAGTATGATGAATTCTTCACTGGTTTCTCTTTGAATTTTAGGCAAGATCATAAGTATTGTTACTTGCTTGTCAACTAATATTCTCTCATTTTCATATCTTGATCTTAGAGCTTCCCAAGCTAAATTGAAATTATCGTCATGCTTGACCTTAAGTTTTGTATCGGAAGTGATACAATTTTTGCGCTTGTGATAATTTTGGATGGTTTGTGTACACGGCTGTAAACATGTCCCGGAAGGACGGCCATTGTGTATAACCTCCATGAAATATTTGCGTATCACACGCTGGCACTTTGAGATGAATGCCTGAACTTGCCTCCTTCGCTTGTAATTATGGCAGCTCTACTCTACTGTGGGGAGTAGGTGCAATTGACCATATACGTTTTAATTGATCTGATATCATTGCTTTTGTGTCTTTATACTGGTCTAAGCAGTTTTCGTATTTGGCGTAAGCCGAGGATTTGAAATTTTCAGGTAGATCTGAATCATCAGTTTCTACTATTGGGTCGTATGCAGCTTGAAGTCGTGTCCAAAAATTGTCAATATATTTATTTCTTATTTCTTATACCGATTCAGAGTTGTCCTGAATCGGTGAAGATACAAATCGAGTGCTGTATCTAATTAAACTGTCACTCTCAGAAATGAATTTACTTTACGAAATGTCTTTACCCCCTTTTTTGCTTTGCAGCACCTTGCTTTGAGCGTGTAGCTTCTGCAGGTGTACATGGACTTTTGTCACCAGTAATCATTTTTGGATTTCATTTAGTTTTTCTTAAGAATTCTGCTGTAGATTCTTTTGAATCTGTGCTCATTCAGAAAATTTGAATTAGTAAATTATATACATATGTAACCGAAAACTCTTTTCAATAAATAAGAGTTGTTATTTCGGAAAAATAAATTAAGAACGCGTTTATCGCTTTTATTGCTCGCGTTTGTATACATACATTATAATGGATGTTATGTGTGGATGTTATGTGTATATAGTATGCGTTAAATAAAATATGTGCAATTATGCTGGTTCTTGTTGGACAAGGAACAAGAAAAATGCTCGGAAATCCCAAAATTGGACTTTCAATTATATGTATGTACGTACAAAGGTAATTAGTATGAAATATTTAATTTTTTCAACCAATGTTGTTTGATTCTCCAGACCATGTATATTTTTCGCACAGTTTATTTACAGTACCTGTCCAATAAATTACGAACGAACAAAAAAATTATCCGGAGTTCTAACGTTAATCATTAATAAAAACATAAATATTTGGCGTATTTTAAAAAAAAATTATTTTTTATATGCTATATTCATTAAACTTAAATTATCATATTTTTGTATTGAATCATATTCAATATTATTAAATTATATTAAAAATATTAAATTTTTGTTTTCGTTCGTAATTTATTGGACAAGTACTGTATTTTCTTAATTTGTCTTATTTAATTGCATCCTATGTTTATAGGTATACAAGCATTTGAAAATACACGGCAATATATAAAAATAATTCGCGTTTATTGATTTGCGGTTGTGTACTCGCGTTTAGAAATATGCGCTAAAGCGCTAATTTATATATATATGTATATATCAATTTTAGTTATGTATAATCCGTTTGAGGATATGTATATATGTATTTTTGTATTCGTTCTCTTTTATGCTTTATTCTTCTTGCTACTTTTTGCTTACTTTTTTGGAAGCAATTCCTCACACAGCTTAATAAGCTGAATCGGTATTGCCAGAATAGTTGTGTGTATTGTGTGCTCTCTGAGAGCACTAGTCAACAACTCGGTATAAGGGAACTGTGGGACGGCATTTCAAATTCCTTACGTACAGCTGCAACCGAAACCATTGGTTTTCGGAAAGAGCAAAAGAACAGCTGGTACGACGAAGAGTGCCGTGTCGCAGCGGAGAGAAAACAGGCTGCCTACCTCGCCACGTTACGATCGACCACTACACGTGCGGGATGGGATAGATACCGAGAGTTGAAGAAGGAAGCCAGAGACGCATTTGCAGACAGAAGAAGAAAGAGGCCGAAATGCGTGAGTACGAAGAGCTTGATAAGCTGGCCGACAGGGGTAATGCTCGAAAATTCTACGAAAAAATGCGGCGGCTTACAGAAGGTTTCAAGACCGGAGCATACTCTTGTAGAACCCCAAAGGTGATCTAGTCACTGATGCCCAGAGCATAGTTAAATTATGGAGGAACACTTCTCCCAGCCTGCTGAATGGCAGTGAACGCACAACACCAGGAGAAGGAGAACCCGATTCCCCAATCGATGACGATGGAGCAGACGTTCCATTACCCGACCATGAAGAAGTTCGAATAGCAATTGCCCACCTCCAAGAACAACAAAGCGGCAGGGGCCGACGGACTACCGGCCGAGCTATTCAAACACGGCGGCGAAGAATTAATAGGGAGCATGCATCAGCTTCTTTGTAAAATATGGTCGGACGAGAGCATGCCCAACGATTGGAATTTAAGTGTGCTATGCCCAATCCATAAAAAAGGAGACCCCACAATCTGCGCCAACTACCGTGGGATTAGCCTCCTCAACATCGCATATAAGGTTCTATCGAGCGTATTGTGTGAAAGATTAAAGCCCACCGTCAACAAAACTGATTGGACCTTATCAGTGTGGCTTCAGACCTGGAAAATCAACAACCGACCAGATATTCACCATGCGCCAAATCTTGGAAAAGACCCGTGAAAGGAGAATCGACACACACCACCTCTTCGTCGATTTCAAAGCTGCTTTCGACAGCACGAAAAGGAGCTGCCTTTATGCCGCGATGTCTGAATTTGGTATCCCCGCAAAACTAATACGGCTGTGTAAACTGACGTTGAACAACACGAAAAGCTCCGTCAGGATCGAGAAGGACCTCTCCGAGCCGTTCGATACCAAACGAGGTTTCAGACAAGGCGACTCCCTATCGTGCGACTTCTTCAACCTGCTCCTGGAGAAAATAGTTCGAGCTGCAGAACTAAACAGAGAAGGTACCATCTTCTATAAGAGTGTACAGCTGCTGGCGTATGCCGACGATATTGATATCGGCCTCAACACCCGCGCCGTTAGTTCTGCTTTCTCTAGGCTGGACAAGGAAGCACAGAAAATGGGTCTGGTAGTGAACGAGGGCAAAACGAAATATCTCCTATCATCAAACAAACAGTCGTCGCACTCGCGACTTGGCTCTCACGTCACTGTTGACAGTCATAACTTTGAAGTTGTAGATAATTTCGTCTATTTAGGAACCAGCATTAACACCACTAATAATGTCAGCCTGGAAATCCAACGCAGGATTGCTCTTGCCAACAGGTGCTACTTCGGACTGAGTAGGCAGTTGAAAAGTAAAGTCCTCTCTCGACGAACAAAAGCTAAACTCTATAAGTCGCTCATAATTCCCGTCCTGCTATATGGTGCAGAGGCTTGGGCGATGACAGCAACCGATGAGTCGACGTTACGAGTTTTCGAGAGAAAAATTCTGCGAAAGATTTATGGTCCTTTGCGCATTGGCCACGGCGAATATCGCATCCGATGGAACGATGAGCTGTACGAGATATACGACGACATTGACAGCCAGTTCAGCGAATTAAAAGACAGCGGCTACGCTGGCTGAGGGTCATGTTGTCCGGATGGATGAAAACACTCCAGCTCAGAAAGTATTCGACGCAGTTCTTGCCGGAGAAGCAAAGGAAGAGGAAGGCCTCCACTCCGTTGGAAGGACCAAGTGGAGAAGGACCTGGATTCGCTTGGAATATCCAATTGGCGCCACGTAGCGAAAAGAAGAAACGACTGGCGCGCTGTTGTTAACTCGGCTATAATCGCGTAAGCGGTGTCTACGCCAATTAAGAAGAAGAAGATTTGTATACACGAAGGTAAGTTTAAAAAGCAAGGAATAATAATTTATTTAAAATTATCGCACCTCAACTGGCGCTGGGATTGATGAAATGGATGTGGGCGTTGGCAGTTTTCAAGGTAAATAATAAGAATTGAAAGTGCTTTGGGAACTTAAGTGATTAAATCTTTTACAGAAAAAATTGAGAAAATGTGTCCCCATTACAGTCGCCTAAACAAAATTTTTGGAGCTAATCGCATGCGCAAAATAACTTCTGCGCTGTCGACACGGGCAATGACTTGTTTGCTTATCGCGCCACAGCCGTCAACAATTTCACCGTCAACAAATTCCCCACCAGTACATTCACCGCCAATAGTCTTTCTACCAGTAATTTCACCGCCAATAGCCTCGCCACCAGCATTTCCACCGCAAATAGGCTCTCCATCAGCATTTCCACCGCAAATAATCTCCCCACCAGCAATATCACCGCCAATAGCCTCGCCGCCAGCAGTTCCACCGCCAGCATTTCCACCGCCAACAGTTTCGCAGCAACCACTCCCACTTGGGGCTGATTTTCCACAATCAGTTAGAACCATGGCTAAAAAAATGAAAATGCAGGCTCCCAAAACATCAACGGCTTGTTTGATGGTTTACCAGCAAAACAGAATGGAGTTGGAAAAAGAAAAGCTTCAATTTGAAAAACAAAAGTTGGAGAAGCACCTAGAACTATCAAAAGCTGAAATTGAATTGAAAAAAGAAAAGCTAAAACTTAAGAAAATTAAATTGGAGCAAGATGAAAAAATAAAAAGGTTAGAAATAGAAAAATACGAACGAAATTTAACTTTTTTATTGTTTATTCAAACATTAATGAATGTATTGCTAGCCTTTTAGTTTCCCCTTTTCTGTTTGGTTGTACATCTTCGCTTTCCTCACCGTCGTCATCAGTGTACGCGGTGTCCTCATCGAGATTTGTGTATTCGTAGTTTGTGCTGTCATCCTCTCGTAGTATGTTGTGCAATATACAACACAACACAAACCAATCACAACATAAATTGTGGCTTTCTTTATTCTTTCTTTATTTATAAGGCGTGCTCTGAACTCCTTAAGACTGCAAAACCGCTTCTTCAATATGCCGAAGCATTGCTCGACTCGAACTCGGAATTTATTGTGACGCAAATTGAAATTAATTCGAGAATTTATGTCTAGCACTCGAGCATTACTTCGGAATGGATTTATCATTGTTTCGGACAAAGGATAGGCTGAGTCACCAGCTAACCACTGCTGTGACGAAAAAAACTTGTCTTTTTGCAAGAAAAGCGAGCTGCTGCGGTATACTCTCGCATCATGCCAACTGCCAACATCTCCCACCATTACGTGTCGTATTTTGAGTTTATAATCGCAAACTATTGGGCTTCGATAACTGGCGATGCAAAATGGCATTTCGGAATACGTAGCATGTACAATTTCTGATCGCTCTGTTTCATTTGGCCAAAAAAGAAAGGAATCTCTTAACCTTAGTATAGCACTGAAAACTCTTTTCGTAATTATGGATAGAGTTCCACCATCTCCTACACCAAATAATGTTGAAATTTTTTTCAATGCAGCACCCTCTCCGCATGTCTGGGCTCATGTACAATTGCTAACTGCAAATCCACAGGAATCGGTTTCGAGGAATGTGCTTTATTGAATTCCGGATCGTTCTTAATTAGGTGAAATATATTGTTAAATTGTTCCTTGCTTACTCGAAGCATTTGGCGGAACCGGTTTTCGTCGAATTTATTCAAGATCTCATTTCGCCATACTGCTGACTTTGGGACTTCATGCTCAACTCCACGCCGGCATGAAAGCACTACTTCAACATTCATATCCCATTCATCTAAAATTTTATTGACCTCCTCACCATCTTCGTCCACTTCTGTATAAAAAAAAGGAACCACGAATATAAGAAGATATTTAGTCACCAACTTTTACCTATTATATTAAGAATATCATTTGCCGTATTCTCTACCAAATAATTAAGAATTTTTTCTCTTTCGCTTTTCCTTGGCATGATTGCTAATGAGAATATTTACCAAATATTTCATTTCACATTTGACAACTAGAAATCAGCTGTAAATTTTACAATGAACAGGGTTGCATTCAGATATAAAAAAAAACAGTCGCTCACGATCTATTGGAAAATGCTACATTTACACTTTTGTATATGCAACGATGCATCGGATTCTGATTACCCTTAATGTTGTGACGCTTTGTCGTCGTGCCAGTGTGTCAATGTGTCGATTCTTTGATAAAACGTAAGTTTCGGCCAAGAGAAAGATGCGTGCGACACTTGTTATTATGAATGTATGTACATATGTATATACTATATGTGGCTTGCATTTGCTTTCGTAAACATACAGACAAATGTGCCAAAGAAATAATATACATATGTATGTATGTGCGACACTTGTTATTAGGAATGTATGTACATATGTATGTATGTGGCTCGCATTTGCTTTCGCAAACATACAGACAAATGTGCAAAGAAATAATATACTTATGTATGTATATGCCATACAAATTTTATTGGTATATACATATGTAAGTATGGAAATGATAACGAATATGCATATTTCTTGAGGGTCGTCAATTTTCTTAGAAGAAATGAAGTTCATTTGGCACATCTTCACTTTGTAATAGTCGAAATAAATATAAATAATATTTTGAAATATTAATTTATTTAAAAATTAAAAAACAAAATTAAAGAGAAATAAAATTAAAATTATTGAAGTGAAACTTCTTAGACGACTTCGGAAAAGGTTGCGTTAAACGCTTAACGCTTCAGTGGGGGGGAACCAGAGAATGTAAAGCTTAGAGAAGGTGCCGGTTCGATATCGAACATTTGTTTTTTATAGTAAGGAATTCACCTCACAACCACAGAATTCACGCTGTGAAACGTTAACATTTTTAACAGTTCTCCTCATACTCAAACAGAGAATATGAAGAGAAATAAATATGTATGTATATGTATTTTCGGCATATGATGCCATAGCATGTATGCCCAAGCAGAGAATATTGAAGAACAATAAGTTCTTTGATATTCCATTTTTAACAGCGAAAATCGTGTACAAAGCACATCTCTCACACAGAGAACATAAAGACATTTTTTTATGTTCTCTGTCTCACATACCCAAGAATATGAAGAGACATAAATATACATATGTATGCATGCCCACGATTACGCTCCCAACGAATGTAAAGAATTTCGTTTTGCTTGTTTAAATTTTTGCTTTCAACCAGGCAATCGCTTGTATGTGCAATGTATGCATATACATATGTACATATGTTTTTTTTTTATAGTAGGAGGAAGCATCGAAAGCCGGAGTGCGGGACTGTAATCCGCTAAACCTAACCTACTCCCACCTTATGTCTCTCCCACGGGACCACTGGACAAAGTATTACCTCATGGGAGAGAAGAAGACGTGTAAGTCTCCTCTATTGCACGGACTGACTGACGCCTAATCTATTCTAACTGTCTCAATTTTGTCATAATTAGATTTGTCGCTCCGCTAACAGCTTTCCACTTTACAGAGGACTCGCACATAAGTGCAGTCAAATTTTCCACCGTGAAACTACCCCCCAGAATGGTTTTCACCTTTTCCCTAATACTTGAAAACCGAGGGCATACATACTTATGTATGTATGTATGTATGCTTTTGCGTTTTGCCCTCAGCAATTCAATATTGACATGTAAACATAATTATGATATGAGTATAATTTTGTATGAATGCATGCATAGTAATATTTATAGTTAATTTGGACTTGCATATTTAATAATTTTATTTAATTTATACATAATATGCTATACTAATAAATATTTTTGTATTATATTTCTTTTGAATTGAATTGAATTGAATTTATCAAAACAAAATACATATGTATGTATAAATACATCGTCTATCATATTAATCTTATTATCTGCTCATATGAATATATGTATGTATGTATACACATGTGCGCGTTCAGAAAATCAAATCGTGATTTTATCACTTACATCAATATATTACATGTGCGCGCATTAATCTGCATGTTCATACATTCATATATACTTATATGTACATGTATTTGTATACATTGCCGAACAAATAATGCATAAGCAACAAACATACATATGCGTAAACATGTGAATATGTCACCAACAAAAAATTGAAACATTGTTCACAATAACAACAATTGTGTTAAATAGCAGAAACAACACAAATCAATATGGCAGCCAAATTGGCGAAGCCCAAATGTAGCAAATTTTACAACAAAAACGATTTCATTCATAAACGCAGGCGCATATTCCACAAGCGATCTCGCTTCATTCATAAAAACAGACGCCGTAATATCTCCCCGAGCATGCCTTTGCCAACAAGCGTCTTTTCGCAACGATGGTAAAAGCTGAAAATCATAAATTGAACATCTTTCTGGTGTTTGTTCTAAGAAAGAAGTGAGAAAAGTGCCAACATAGCTGTTGTCGATTTAAAATATTTGCCAATTCTAAAATATTTTTCCGAGGCTCGCAAAAATCAGCGTCGATATGTATGCAAGCTCATACAAAAACATACATATTTACGCTAGTTTGTGGGCGAAGCTGTTACAGCGGCAAGGGAAGCGGTGACAATCGGCGGCCATTCGTTTATTTTTTCGGCACAGCTTAGTTTTTCTATCATCACACAATGTTGTGGCGTTTTGTCGTCGCGTCAGTGCTTCGACAGATTGAAGTGCTGAACACAATGAGCGCGACAGACTGCAGCAGCACGACAGTGAACTGAAATTGGCTTTGTGAATCCTACTACATGAACATTTGTAAGAAGGCAGCGACATAACAATGGCCGGCATGTACACAAAACAACACAGTTGTCCATTTTTTACGTACACAATTTCGTTGTGGCCATACTAATACTTTTCACTACAATGAAATTTTAATATTTTGTTCAAAGTGAAATTTTTTATGCAAGATATATGTAAATTAGTAAACTTATTTGTTTTGAATTATCAATTGTTTTTACAAATGATATAATAGAGCTATTTTATGCCTTTATTTGTAAAATAACGTCAAGTTTGTTAGAGCTTTGAATAATTTTACATTTTACATATTACAGGCATCACCACTCTACCTCATCTCTCTACTGTTAACCCTACTGTCGTCCTACTGCCGTTGGCAAATATAAAAATATATTGAAGTTAGCGAGAGCGGCAACTGTTGGCCTGCAGTTGTGTAGCCGTGCAGCTGCCAAAATAACTGTGCCCTTAAGAACGTGTGTCACGCTCATTGTGTTCAGCACTTGACTCTTTTGACAAAACACCAGTTTCGGCCATTGGCTGACCGTGACAGCGGAGATGCGAAAGATGGGTGCGACACTTGTTATTATGAATGCACGGACATATGTATGTGGCTCGCATTTGCTTTCGCAAACATACAGACAAATGTACCAAAGAAATAATATACATACATATGTATATGCCATAGAAATTTTATTGGTAAAAATCAGAGAGCTGCAACGAGTATGATAAAATCAGAACAAACAGTCGTGCCAAAAACACAATGAAATCAATTCAGTTCAGCATAGACAACATTGTTAATCAATTCGTGTAGCCGCCAGCGTCAACTGACCTGTTGCAACACGAACAATCTGTTCTTTGGCAATCACGATCGTGTAAACGTATGGCTGGCTTCGGTCACTGATTTGAATCATGTGGGGCAAAAAATGTATCAGCTTTGAAAATGTGCGCGTTTTACAAATTTTCGAAGCGTAATTAATGGAAATTGCGTCGAATACGTACATATGTACATACATATATACATACATTTGTTGTATGTATGTTTGTACTATGTATGTCTATGCTGAACTGAATTGATTTGATTGTGTTTTTGGCACGACTGTTTGTTCTGATTTTATCATACTCGTTTCAGCGCTCTGATACAGGCATACATGTATGTATATACAAACATATGTATTTGAAATAGAACAAAAGTGCACTAGTTTGTTTTTTTTTATATAGTAGGGGGAAACATCGAAAGCCGAGGTGCGGAACTTTAATCCGCTAACCTAACTCCAACTCCCAACTCAAGACTTTCCCACGAAACCACCGATTAGGTATTACTTCGTGGGAGGGACAGGACAATTATGTCTCCTCTATTACGCGGACTGGCGAACGCCTTGTCTGTTGAAAATGTCTTAGTTTTGTCATTATGAATGCTGACGCTTCGTTAACAGCTTTCCATTTATCTGTCGACTGACACATGTGTGTCGTTAGATTCTCGACCCTAAAACTACCACCGAGTGTGGTTTTTAGTTTTTCCCTTATTGATTGATTGTACATGTTCAGAGTCTTCCATATACTGTGTACACGTCGGACAGTACGGACTAATGTCATTGTAGAATCTGAAAAGGTATGTAGCTTCTAAAGCACCCGTGCCCACTAAGTATTTGGGTCAGATAAAAGTCTAGGTCCCCATGTCGTCTGTGTATCCACGTGTGGATGTCCGGTATGAGTCGATGGGTCCAGCGCCCTTTAGGTGAGGAGTTCCACCGCTCCTGCCACATTCTAGTGCTTTTGTTTCTCTCCTCTGATCTTGCCGCTACTGTTTTAGGCGCTGAACGCTGATATAATCGCTCGAGTTCTTCTCCCTGGATGTCAATGGGTGGCATACTGGATAATACTTCAGCAGCGTCGGTTGATATAGTCCGGAAAGCACTTAGTACTCGAATTGCAGAGAGCCTATGCACCGCAATTGTTTGTTTAGCATACGCTTTTATATTCATTGCCTGTATCCATACTGGTGCTGCATACAGTATTACGGAACATCATTCTTGATAAAGCATTATAAATTTTGGTTGCTTTACTGGAAGAATACTCGAGGTGTTCCTTAAATTTTAATTTGGAATCCAACATTACTCCCAGATACTTCAGCTGCGGCTGTGAAGTAACCTCGCACTCCCCTATAGAGGGTTCTATTTGTTCTTGTACCTTTCTGGTGCTTATGAGTAAAACTTCAGTTTTTTGCTCCGCCAATTCCAGACTCACTGAAGAGAACCAGTGCCGCAGATCATTTACGCACTCATTGCATTTGCTTCTTAGGTCGACTAATTGTTTATCCACTGCTACCACCATGAGATCGTCCACATATGCTATTAGTTTCACATCTTTTGGTTGTTGCCTTCTTAGCACCCTGTCATACATGAGGTTCCTTAACAGCGGGCCTAACACTGACCCTTGGGGTACTCCACTTGAGATGGAGTAGCTCTTGGCTCCTTCGTTCGTATCATAAATCAGCCTTCTATTTTTAAAATAACTCATTATAATGTTTATGGGGTACGCTGGGGGACGAATTTTTCCCAGGGCTTTGATTATATGTGCCCATTTTGCCGTGTTGAACGCATTTTTGACATCCAGGGTAATCAGCGCGCAGTACTTTTTCGTGCCACACTTCCATATTTTCCCACTTACTGCACATTTCGCGGTATCGATGACTTCTCGTAGTGCGTCAATAGTGGATCTCTTTTTTATAAAACCGTATTGTCTCTCTGATAATCCGTCGGCTTTCTGGATTACTAACTCCAAGCGGTTTCGTATTATACTTTCGTACACTTTACTTACATTGTGTCGAGCATACACAAAGGTCGGTACGATGAAGGTTCTTCACGTGGTTTCTTTGGTTTTGGGAGCAGAACCAAACGCTGTACTTTCCACGAGTCGGGGAACACCTCTTCCTTTATACAAGCGTTCTACATTTTAGCAAACAGTTGAGGTTTCAGGACTCTATTAGGTATGCCATCTAATCCAGGTGCTTTGTTGTTTTTTATTTTCCTTATTATGGCCAGGAGCTCCTCTTCTGTGACTAGTGGGGGTGACTCTGCAGCTTCGTTTCGCCGCTTGGAATAGGAAATCTGATCGTGTTTCGGGAATAGTGTTTCGAAGACTTTTTCCATAAAAGATGCTTCTTTAGGTTGTTGGTGCTTACTTTTAAATGTTGACATACAGATTTTGTAAGCAGTTCCCCAAGGGTCAATGTTTGCTTTTTCACAGAGCTTCTCAAAACATGATTTTTTGCTATGGGTAATTGCAGACTTCAGAAGCTTCTTGTGGCTTTTAAATTCTTCTCTAAGTCGATTTTCAATCGTTTCATTGCGGTTACGCTGCAGACGTCGTCTAGCTGAGTGAAATTTTTCTCAGAGTGGCATTTTGGCGTCGCATTCCTTTCGGACAGTCGATACCAGATGGGCGGCGTCGGCATCTGGTGCTCTTGATGTACTCCAGACTAGTTCAAACAGGTCTGCATCGAACTTCTGTTGCTTCCAGCTTCGCTTTCGGGAAGTGTATCTGCTGAGGGATTCCGGCTGTGGGGTGTACGAAATTTGAGCTATAATCGCCATATGATCACTATTTGTGTATATATTTGTCACTGTCCACTTAATGTGCCTGCTGAGTGAATCATAGGCGAACATAATGTCAATTATGGATCCTTTGTTTCCTTTTTGGTATGTGTTTTGCGTTCCACTGTTTATTATTGTTAAATTCGTTTGACTTAGGAATTCTTGGATTAGGCGCCCGCGATGGTTTGTATATCTGCTGCCCCATGCAGTCGACCATGCATTAAAATCCCCCGCTATTACAATTGGAGCTTTGCCTCTGGTTTCTAAAGACAGTCTTAAGAGGAAATCTTCAAATTCTGTAATTGCTGCGCTGGGAGGAGCATAGCAACTTACAAAATATATCCCCCCTGTATTCGCCCATGTGAAACAGTTATGAGCTTCTCTGGAACTGGTCTTAAGAGGCTGTCCTTTGCAGGACCATATTGCTGCCTTGCCGGATTTGTCTGCAATCCATGTGCTTTCCGGGGGCTGGGAGTATGCTCACTTAGTATGGCGATATCAATGTTCTCTTCTGTAACTGTCTGATCTAGCAAATCCTGTGCTGCTACGCAATGATTTAAATTTAACTGTAATATCCTCATTTTCTTAGAGACTTCATTGATGCATCATGAGTTTGCATCACTTCGGGTATTTTCTGCTGATACGAACGTTCATAAACAAATCAGGTATAAGCTGATCGCTAGTGATACAAAGTTGTTCTTTATCGTTGATTTGAAGACAAACAGTTCGCTTCGTGTACATGAACTGAACTGACAGAATATCAGACAGGGTAACGGATCAGAACTTAAGTATAAACAAAAATTTATTACTCGTTGCAGTTCTCTGGTACAAACAGTGGCGTAGCTACAACTTCGGGCGCCCGAGGCCAAGGATATTCTGCCGCCCCCCTTAATCAACCAATTCCCACGACAGCCGGTTCTACGTACCGGAATTGACTCCGATTTTATCCGACCAAGGGCTGTTTTTTCGGCGATCTAAAAAAAAAAAAACAAATACCTACCTACAAGTTTCATAAGATGGATCGAACAAAAGTGAATTTTTACAAAATATCTTCGATATTAAGTATATAAAATTTAGAAACTAGAAGCCATGCAAATTCTCACAATACGGTTTTTGAGGAAATGGATAGTAAATTTACAAGAAATCTTATTAAAAGCCATAAAAAAACAAACATTATATATCTATCTATATCTATCTATCTATCTATATTATATATCACTATATCTTTTACACTTTTGACACAATTTGCAGGAAATTTTTGCCCGAATTGGAGTTTTTAAATACCATTTTTGAAAATTTGGAGAAATAGAAGTATATATTACATTCAAAGCATAGGGTAACTGTGAGAGTGACACGTCGCTAGACAAAGCACGAAAAGTGCATCTTTAAGTTCTATCACTATTTTTAAGAAAGATATAAGCCAAAAGATATACGACAAATTTAAATACTAAAGAGTATTCGAGTAAAAATTAATATTTTTCATTGTTATTCAGATTATTACATTGTGAGTGTACAACTCTTTATCTTTTATAATAAATTTTGTAAAAAAATTTGTTGAAGTATTTTTCTCTGAATCCCAAGACTTTGCGCCCGGGGCGACGGCCCCATATTGACATGTAAACATAATTATGATATGAGTATAATTTTGTATGAATGCATGCATAGTAATATTTATAGTCAATTTGGATATTTAATCAAATATAGTAAATTTTACAACAAAAACGATTTCATTCAAAAACGCAGGCGCAAATTCCACAAGCGACCTCGCTTCATTCATAAAAACAGACGCCGTAACATCTCCCCGAGCATGCCTTTGTCAACAAGCGTCTTTTCGCGACGATGGCAAAAGCTAAAAATCATAAATTGAACAACTTCTAAAATATTATTTTAAGTTCTCTGCTTAAAGCATAGGGAAGGTGCAAATTGAACTATGTGTGATGTTGTATGTGAATTTAAGAAAGTGTTGGTCACTCTGTCATATTTTTATCCTTTCCCTCTCGCTAGTTTTCTTTCATACAAAATGATATGCATTTCTTGGAATATCACTAAGAAGTTTAAATTCTTCCGCGCGTAGGGACTCCACGCACCACTTTTTAAACTTACCTTATATATATGTATACTGTGGATACATACATATATATATTATTTACCGTATTGGTTTCTATAGGTACTTGAATTTCCCGTCGATTTAGAGCCTTTACTACCGTTTTTATTAAATGGGTTTAATAAATATCGGTTCTATGCAAGTTACATACATACACATATAAGTTAGCACAGGTAACCAAACATCCGGCAAAAATATCACTTGCACCGAATGCGCTGACGGCGCGTTTACAACTTTACACGTTAATAAGAACTCAATACCGCATTAAGTATGCATCCGGCCATTATGCTGATCGAACACTTTTAGCCTTGCGCGTGACAACAACAAAATAAACGCAAGACAGCAAAGAATTGGGTAAACAGTTGCTAGTTAAGCAACTAAGAAGTCACGCGGCCAATTACGTGCAGCAACTAAAGTTAGGGCAAAGTAGTGTTGGTATTTAGACGCTAACGTCGCTCTTATGTAGTCAGTTATTTCAACTCTTCCGCTGAGACCGGCTGCCCTTGGGATTACCAAGGGAAATAAAACTTTCAAAAAACCAATTCTAAAGGAATTGTATTAATATATATAATAATAAAAAACAAAAGTGGAATAGATACACTCACTCTGATTTTCCTGATGTTTCGCTCCTAGGCCGGCGTTCCAATTTGTTGACTTTACTTTTAATTAATTTTGTATTAAGTTTAAGTTGCTTTATATTTATTGAGTTTCTCGCCCGTTTTATTTTGTTATAGGAAATTAGATTGATTTGTTGTTTTACACGTTAATTTTTCACAGTCTTTGTGTTTGTATTGTTATGCACTCCACTGCACAGTAGGTATGTCTTAATTTCACTTCAACTTTTAGGTTTTTTTTTTGAAATTTATTTTTCAATTTTTATACACTTTGTCAATTTTTGTATATAGGTATGTACATGTATTTCTTTTTTGTATATATTATACACTTTCTTATTATTTCTTTATATGCAAGGTCTGTCGCAAAAGAAACAGGACTGTTAAAAAAAACAACAAAAAACTAATATTTTTCAAAGTTTTCAAGTTTTATGTTTTTATTCAAAGTAGTTTCCTTGTGCTTCGATACAGCGTTTAGCCTGGTCAATTAGCATTTCAAATGAGTGTTTAAGGTCATTTTTCGGAATGCTTTTGAGAATATCGGTCGTGCCTTTTGGATAGCTGAAATGGCCTGAAACCAGCGTCCTTTCATGGGCAAATAAAGTTTTCCAAATAGGTAAAAATCTCAGGGTGCCAGATCAGGTGAGTAGGGTGAGTGATTAATGGTAAATATAGAGTTTTTTGTCAAAAAATCAGTGACAAGCGTCGACCGATGATACGGCGCATTATCGTGCAACAGGCGCCGGACCCTGCCTCACGGTATTGTGGTCGAACACGACGAATGCGTGACAAAAGACACTTCATAACACCAAGGTAAAACACAGCATTAATCGTTTGGCCAGGTGGGACGAACTCTCGGTGTACCATACCCTCGCAATCGTAAAAACAAATCAGCATTGTTTTTATTTTTGACTTCTGAAGACGACCGACTTCTGATCGTCACAGAGATTCTCACGACCTTCTTGGAATCGCTTAAACCATTCATGCACATTACTACGGAATAGGCACTGATCAGCATAAACTTTTTTCATCATTTGAAATGTTTCAGTACACGTTTGCCCAAGTTTAAGACAAAATTTAATATTTGCTCTTTGCATTTTACGACCGATGACCAAAGGCTGCTGTCACTTTTTGATCGATAACACCGATTGTAGTTATCCCAATGTCAACAAGAGATCAAACTTTTTATTTCATATACTCACCAATAGGTGGCGCCACCAGAAATAGTTATATTTAAAAAGTTCTGTTTCTTTTGCGACAAACCCTGAATATGTACATATGTATTTTCTTTCACTCACTTTACTGTTTTTTTGTTTCCACTTATTTTTTTTTTCTTATGTTTCCAATGTGCCGTTCTTTATGGCTCGAAGGACCATGTATGTCTTCCGCACTCACCTTTTAGACCACCACTAATTTTCTAAAATAAAGACACGTTTGTATGTATGCACACGCGTATGTGATTATGTATTATAGTGTTGAGTGAAGCGGAAGTGTTTTTTTACGTTCTTGGATTATTCGCGGAATAATCACAGTTTTCACAGTGACAGCACACTAGATTTTGCCTTGGGACTTACCGGAAATTCGGACGAATCAAGTGGTCTAGAGAAATAGCTAATTACAAATTGTTTTAAACAAAAATACATATGTACATATATACCTGTCCTTTTTCGTGCAAACTTGCAAATTTTTTAGTTTTAATTTTTTCCATTTCCCCAACTAACAGCAAATCATATCAAAACGTACACATATTTTTTAATCGGCCGTTTTGTTTTGATTCATCGGCTGTTCTCCGTTTTCGTTTTCTCCCTTTTCGTTTTGCTGTTGGGTTAGGCGTTGATAACCATTGAAAATATAAGTAAGGTAGGGATTGAACATACTGATTGACAGGTGTACCCAGACTATTTTCTCACTGAGAATAGTATGGGACGCACACCAGAGAATCCTTTTCGGAGGAATTCTAAAATTTTGAGAACGCCTCCTAACGGCAGAAATGGGAACCCACCGCTGCTCGATCAACATTTAGTGATGAAACTGCTGACCGAGCAAGCAAAAGTGAAGAGAATTCACTAAATAATGAATCTTCCGACCATTTTAACAAGCTGGGTTGCAAAATTAAAGAGTTGGAAAATATGATGGCTGGTCAAAGGCACGTAAATCAAGCTATGCGCGATTTACTGATTAGCTTAATGAGACTGTATAAAAAAGCCGAGAAACCGGAAAAAAATTATGGTTGAGAAAGCAACCCAGCTATCTCATATTTTTATAGAGATGAATACCCCAAAGCGGCAGCGTGAAGCGTCGGGAGACCTATCCCCCACGAAAAACCGAAAAAAGCTACTGAGAAGGTGCAACAAATGACCAGAGAGCTCACGAAAGTAATACAGGAAAATATTACGAGTCAACATAGCGCAGGTGAAAAATGGGTGGATGTTGTAAAAAAGAAGAAACCGATTCAGAAGAAAATTAGAACGAAACCGGACGCCATCATAATAACCAAAAAGGAGGGTGCGTCTTATGCTGATATTCTCCGGAAGATAAAAAGCGACAGCGGTCTTGAAGAGTTGGGATCAAACGTGACCTACATACGGAAGACTATGAAATGAAACCTACTGATCGAGTTGAAAAATCAGGCAGACAAGAGAACCGAATCATTTCAAACCGTCTTAGAGGGAGCGGTGGGTAAAATGGCGCTGATACAGCCAAAACCCATAACGTTGCAATAGTGTGTAAGGACTTAGACGAAATTACAACACCAGAAGAAATCTGCGAGGCACTAAAAAAAGAGTGTGGGATCCAAAACCTGAAGAAATCAAGCGTCAAAAGCATGAGAAAAACCCGAAGTGGCACACAAATAGCTCTTATTTGTCTGCGCGCTCAGGACGCTAAAACTGAACTAAAATTCGGCAAAGTGAAGATAGGGTGGTCTATCTGTCGTCTCCGAGAATACTCACCCATTACCCGATGTTTTAGGTGTTTCCAACTGGGTCATATGGCACACAAATGTGTTAGTCAGACTGACCGGTCTTCCCTCTGTACACGTTGCGGAGCTGTAGGGCACGTAGCAAAGGTGTGCAAAAATGCCCCGAGCTGTATGCTTTGCAAAGGAGAGCACTCCGTCTTAACTATGACTTGTCCGAAGCACGTACAAATGATGAAAACAATGAAAAAAATGAGGTTATTACAGCTAAACCTTAATCACTGCGCTGCAGCACAAGACCTGCTAAAACAAACAGTTCTAGAAGAGAGCATAGATGTCGCCTTATTGAGCGAGCCATATGGACAGCGTTCGAAAAGCACTTGGAGTAAAGATAGAAGTGGCAAGGCAACAATATGGGCCTGCAAAGGACAAGCTTTCTCATCACGCTCCAAAGAAGTCCATAACGGCTTTACATAGGCGAAGATGCAAGGTATATATTTTGTAAGCTGCTATGCTCGTCCTAGCGCAACAAGTAGCGAATTTGAATATTTACTCCTGGAGCTGTCTCTAGAGACCAGAAACAAATCGTCAATAGTGATAGCGGGTGATTTTAACGCATGGTCTACTGCTTGGAGTAGCAGCACCTCATTCTAGAATTATTGAGTCAAACAAACCTCACGATTTTAAACAATGGCACAAAAAATACGTTTCAAGAGGGTAATAAGGGTTCTTTAATAGACCTAATGTTTGCTAACGATACGCTTAGCAGGCATATTAAGTGGAAGGTGTCAGATATTTACACAAATAGCGGCCGTATGGATATAATCGCTGAAGTTTCGTTCTCCCAAGAAAGGGAACTGTTTCAGAGAAATACCTTTCGAAAACGTAGTTGGCGTGTAAAGGAATTTGATACTGACGTCTTTAAGAGCGTTTGGAGTGTGGCAAAGGTACCAGGCGAAGACGCCACCCATTTAGTATCCGCTGTGCAGAAGTAACTAGTTGCAGCATGCGACGCACAGTGAGACAACGCCGGCATTAAATACAAGGAGTCATTGTAGAGCTCTGAAATTTTGCACAGGTTATTTTTGAGACAATTCCAGTTTAAAAAAAAAAATTAAGAAAATTCGCCCACTTTTACGCCCACCTGTCATACAGTCGAAATTTGTAAAATGCCGTATTGTCCGTAATACTTTAGGTATAACTTTCAATTTTGGTATACTTGAATGTTATATAGTTACAAACATTATTTGAAATAAAAATTGAACTTTGGCCCACTTTTAACCCCATCACCCATACTACCTCAACATAAAAGTGCCATATTTTCTAAAATATATTAAATACAACCTTCAAATTCTATATTACTGTAATTTATATCATTTAAAATGTTTCATGCAAAAATTACAATAACACGCTCACTAAAACGCCCACCTCCCATTGAAATGCAATAAAATAAAACAATATTTTTTTTTTTCATTCAATCAATTTTTTAACATCATCATGGTATTTAATTTTTTCAATTTGTTTCTCATTCTAAATGAATTAATATAAGGATCTGATTATATTTGCAAATAGTGCATTACAGCTTAATTCGTAGAAAAACGTGAATTTTTACGAGAATGGAATAGCCTACAGTTTCTATACTCCTTATTCATTGCTTCTTGCGCTTCTTCGGATAACATTCCTGTAGCAAAAAAAAAAGTACACGAGTACACAAAATGTACATATGTTTGAGCAAAACAAAAACTGGTTTGGCTCAGCGGATGGAAAAAATGCCCAAAACCACCAACAACAACCAAAAATTATGCTCACAATATTAGGCTGCTTATGAGCTTTGGACAACAAAAATAATTATAATGCAAGAGACTATTTTCTATTTTCCTGCCAGGCGACAAGCGGCACTACAATATAACAATTAAACTAACCACATTAGAAAGTGATCATAACACAACTTAGATAAGAACAATGTCTTGCACTATCAATTTAAATTAAAAATTATGCAACTATCTAACCCAAAGTCAATGACCTTCAACAAAATTATCTATCAAATTAATAACGTAAATTTATGTAAACAAGAATATTTTTATTAAAACATAAATGATCTTTAAAGCATAATTCTGAATAACTAACAAAAAACAAATGTAATTTATTTCTATTTTCTTGCACAATAAGAGAATAGTAAACAATTAAAAAAAATAAAAGTAAAAAGTTGTAAACATGCTATTGAATGCTAACATACGTATAGCGACAGAATGTGCGCGTTACGTACTTTTTGTAGTTTTTTGTATGTTTAATGTGCTTATGCAAACTTTTGCTATATGTCCTCTACATTAAATTAAAGCTGAGATTTCAAACTTTCATTTGGTATAAGTCTGCACCTAGGGCGAGGGGCTGCTCTATATTTCCTAGGCCATTGAAAATGCAAAATATTCAATTTTTGCACCACAGTTCTGTTGTTAAGAAAAAAAAAATTGTGTTTTTTTTTAATTTATTTTTTCATTTACTCATTCTACAATAACTAAATTAATTAAAAAAATACTTGAAAGTTGCATTTATTATGTATTTTTATTTTAATAAGCTTTTGATTATTACATATTGAACTAACATATTTCAAGCGCGTTGGCATACCTACACTTTGACTTGCTCTAGACCAAAAAGTAATGAAGTTATGAGGTTGAAATTTCAGGGAATTGTTACTCATAAATCTGTTAATATACTGTGAAAATTTCATCCAAATTGGACGACACGTTAAAAACCATTTTTTGCCGCGGTTACTATTGGGCTGTCTCACTGTGCGACGCACCTATGCGCAGGACAAGATACAATAACAATCAAAAGTTGGTATACTGGTGAAGCGACGAAATTGCCAAGCTGAGTAAGCTCTGTCAGAAAGCTAGACGTCGCGCACAGCGAAAACAGGGAGTGGAAAACGAAATCCGCCTCAGAGAAGCATTTAAATGCAAAAAAAAAAAAATCCTGAAGTCAGCCATTATCCGTAGTAAGAGGTCCTGTTTCGAAAAGCTTTGTGAAGAAGCGAACATAGACCCCTGGGGTACGACATACAAAATTTGTATGACGAAATTCAAAAACAAGTCGCAGCAATCTAAGAACGCATCATTTATGGAAATTTTTGTCGAAGCGTTATTCCCGAAACATGCCTCCATTTCCTATATTAAACGAAACGAAGCTACGGAGCCACCCCTATTAGTCACAGAAGACGAACTATTGGCTATTGCGAAAAAAAACAAAAACTCGAAAGCGCCTGAAATAGATGGTATACCAAATAGAGCCCTTAAAGAAGCCATAACACTTAGACCCAGTTTATTTGTTAGCATGTACATTGCGTGTATATTAGAAGAGGTGTTCTCCGATCCGCGAAAAATACAGCGCCTGGTTCTACTCCCAAAGCCAAAAAAGCCACCAAAAGAACCTTCATCATATCGACCTCTTTGCATGCTCGACACGATTGGGAAAGTGTACGAAAGCATTGTAAGAAACCGCTTGGAGCTGGCAATCCAAAAAGCCGGCGGATTATCAGAGAGACAATACGACTTTATAAAAAAAGAGATAAACTATTGACGCACTACGAAAAGTCGTCGATACTGCGAAATGTGCAGTATGTGGAAAAAGACGGAAAGGTGGCACAATAAAGTACTGCGCGCTGATTACCCTGGATGTCAAGAATGCGTTCAACTCGGCAAAATGGGCACACATAATCAAAACCCTGGATGAAATACGGGCCCCTTAATAACTCATAAACATAATAATGAGTCATTTTTAAAACAGAAGGTTAATTTTTGATACGGACGAACGCACCAAGAGCTACTCTATCTCGAGTAGAGTACCCTAAGGCTCAGTGTTAGGCCCACTATTATGGAACCTTATGTATGATGGGCTGCTAAGAAGACAGCAACCAACAGATGTGAAACTAGTAGCTTATGCGGATGATCTCGTAAAGGTAGCAGCGGCCAAACAATTAGCCGACCTGAGAAATAAATGTAATGAGTGCTTAAATGGTCTACGCCAATGGTTCTCTTCTGTGAGTCTGAAACTGGCGGAGGAAAAAACAGAAGTTTTACTCGTAAGCACTAGGAAGATAGAAGAACGAATAGAGCTCACCATAGGGGAGTGCAAGATAACTTCGCAGCCGCAATTGAAGTATCTCGGAGTAATATTAGACTCCAAATTAAAATTTAAAGAACACCTGGAGTATTCTTCCGCGAAGGCAAACAAAATTTATAATGCCCTGTCGAGAATGATGACCAATAGCGGCTGTGTGCGATCCGGCCGGCGATTCTGAAAAGCGAAAGCAATGAGTTCCGTAATTCTGTATGCGGCACCAGTATGAATACAGGCAATGGATATAAAAGCGTGTGCTAAACAAATAATTGCAGTGCATAGGCTTTCTGCAATTCGGTTAATAAGTGCTTTCCGGACTATATCAACCGACGCTGCTGAAGTATGTATTTGACTGCATGTCGACCATTGACAACCAGGGAGATGAACTCGAGCGTTTATATCATCTATCAGCACCTAAAACAGTATCGGCAAAAACAGAGGAGAGGAACAAGAGCATTAAAATGTGGCAGGAGCGGTGGAATTTCTCATCCAAAGGGCGCTGGACCCATTGACTTATACCGGACATCCACTCGTGGATAGACAGACGACATGGGCCATAACGGCCATAACTTCAAATTAATTATTGTGACCTACATATGTATGTACATCAACGGAGAATTCTAAACGAAACTTTTGCTATAACCAGCAACTTGAAACCTGAGCGCAGTAGGTAACATACAACGGCGCTTTGGTCTCAAGTTAACTCTTACGGGCTCCACCAGCCAATAAGAATGATTATTGAAACACAACTTTATAGTATTAAAGCAGAGAATATTTTATTAAAAATAAAATTAAAATAATCGATCTACATATAAAAACTAATGTGAAGGATGAATCTGATGCTGTTTAATAAGTTTGTTAATATCAGGTTCCAATTTACTCAAGAACAGTCGCAAGTCGCCACGTTCGGTAACAAGCAAACGATTTCTATTTTTAGTAAGCAGTGTTGTCTGGCACCTAAATCATTCACACAAATATGACGATGGGATTGCTATCAAGAATCGTTGAACGATTGACCACAATCCAGGGTACAATTACGAGATCGCTTTTTGTAGCCAAAATTCTTGGTAACCATTTTTGAATTGATTTTATTTCCTCGTTTATTTGTCAATTCTATAAGTTCTTCTTCCAGCTGAGGCTGACATTGCTGGTGTTGACATTTGAAAACGGATCCAAACCCAGTCTGGTATTTCCAAGTTCAAAATGTCCTGGTATCGTTCGGTGAAGTCAATGTGGAAGTTTTCCCAAATGTTGGCAGTAGGCAAACAATTCGTCGTTACTGCATGATACTGATGAATTCGGGAAAATTGTGAAATTCACGTCTGCCCAGATTTTTTGTGTAGAAGCAGTTTGGCTGCGAAAGCAGCAACGACGTTTTTTGTTTTAATTAAATTTAGTTTATCGCCTTGCAGTTGGAGATTCATGTCGTTGAACAATTTATACAGGTCTGTCATGTAAGCAATATCATTCTTTAATGTTATGAGCTTGTCCTGAAATTCTGTATCTGTAGTTTCCAAGAACTCTATAACAGAGTCAAACAGGTTGTAGAATCGAGTCAGACAATTGCCTCTTGATAGCCAACGAACTTCAGTATGAAACAACAAACGATTGAAAGCCTCGTCATTAGTAACACAAAACTGATGAAATAATCTATCATTCAAAGAGCTGTTGCGGATTTTATTGACTGCTTTGATGACATATTGCAGTGATTGAAATAGTTTTTCACTTAAGTTTCTAGCAACTAAATGTTGTCTATGAATAACGCAATGTACACCAAGGACATCTGGAATTTTATTTTTTAAGTGCGCTATTAAGCCTTTATGGTACCCTATCATAGCCGGAGCGCCATCCGCAGCAACTGAAATAATATTTTTCAAAGGAATCTCTTTCTCACCGCAAAACTTTTCCAATATATTGAAAATGGTTTCGCCTTTTGTATCTGTCTCTAAATTTTTAGCAAATAATAGTTCTTCACATATTTTCTCATCTTTAATAAACCTCACGTAAGACAACAACAATGCTTCATTGGTTGGTAAAGTGGACTCATCGAGCTTAATTTATTGCTGGCAATATTAACTCTTCTGCGATGTTATGTGGTTTGCCTTTTTGAGCAATTAACAAAGAGATATTGTACGAAGCTCGAAGTCCGTCGTCATCTTGCTTAGCAGCCGCCGAAAATAGGTTTGCTACACTTGGCTGAGTATTATGCTTCTTCTCTAGGTCTTGAAAATATGCAACATTCTTGTCTCTCTTATCTGGATGCATTTTATTCAAATGATCTTGCAGTCTTGAAGGCTTCATTGCTTCATTCGAAAATGTTTTTAGACATAGAAGACACAAAGGCGAGGATGGGTTTGTGGGATTTTCAATGAATCCGAATTTAATGTATTCCGCACAGTATTGCCGTCTCTTCTTTTTTACTTCCGACATTATTTCGCTTTGAGAAATACGTTTAACTTCGCGAGTAGTGTAAAGGAGGCGTAAGTAATGCTCATCTATTGCGCGCAAAACCACAAATGAATATAAAATAAATATTACATTGTTTATATAGGAAGGAAAGTTGTCCATACAAGAACTTGATTCCGATCGTTCAGTTTGTATGGCAGCTATATATTATAGTGGTCAGATATCGGCCGAGCAGCTTCTTGAAGAGAAAATGACGTTTGCGAAATTTCAAAACGATATCCTAAAAACTGAGGGATTAGTTCGTATATATACAGACAGACAGTTAGACGGACATGGCTAAATCGACTCAGCTCGACAAAGTGATCATTTATATATATTCTTTATAGGGTCTCCGACGATTCCTTCTGTGTGTTACAAACTTCGTGACAAACTTAATATACCCTGTTCAGGGTATAATTTTTCAAGAGCTCAAAGCATTCTCTACATCAGCTCGAACCTACCTACTCTACACCTTTGCGCAAATGATTATATTATGATAGCAAATGCCGACATACAGATTTGGCAATGACAAAAGCAATACGTTTGACAGTTAGTATTCTATAAATTCTATCCTGTCGAGATGCCCCGTTATGAAACAGAGCGACCGATTGACATGATTTTAATTTTTTCTATATTCAAGAAAATAGGACAGATATATGAACTACGCAGAGAGAAATATAGAACCGAGTTTGAGCAATCTTTTGATTCATATTAGTTGATGTTCACAAGTTGTTGTTGAGAGTCGGGAGCTCATGTAGTCGTTGTTTAAGAGGCCTCCTAGCTAAATAAAATTACAAAGAACCCCCTCGGCCTCTACACAACGTCTCCATTTTCTTTCTGGGTCTCTTACCGCCCCCCTTGACACCTGCAGCGCCCACAAGGGGGCGTTATCGCCCACTTTGGGAAACACTGCTTTAGACCAACATTTAGCAAAACTAAGAGCGCCTTTAGCTTAAAAACCGTGGAAGATGTATGAAGATTAAAATTGAGTTTGTACTAGGTTGTTTAAGTCTGATTACAAGTGACACTATTTAAAGTATATGTTTTAAAAGTTTTACATCCGCAGCATATAATTAAACTCCTAAATACTTAATAACAGATGACATGTCATTAATAAATGACAAGAACAGAATTGGACTACCTTGAGGAACGCTTGATGGGAGATTGATTATGATAGAAAAAGTATCATTACATATAACTTGTTGAGTTCTATTACTATGATACGAAGCAAACCAGTTTAGAGTTATTGATTGGAAACCAAGAACATCACGTTTATTCAAAAGATTTGAAAAGTTTTTTTTAAGAAATCATGAGGGAATCATATCTGGGCCATAATTAAATGATAATTCTAACATATTTAACTGAGGAAAGTTCTCTGACCGCCATTCACTTGGGAGTGGCCAGAAACGATTCTTTTACACATGGCTCAAGTAGCTCACGACTTCCGGTTTTAGACCAAGGATCCTCTGGGTAGCTTAAGAACAGCCGTTCGAAGGCGAGCTAAAGTGAGAAGGCGAAATATCAGGGTGCCAGGGTGGGCAAAGAAGGTATCTTTGGCACTATGGTTCATAAATTCAGCCTCCACGACGAAACATCCCAAATAGATCGAGTCTGATCGACTTCGCCGGGGCCCGAAATATGGTTATCTGTAGTACTAAATTCCAGTATAAGAAAATTCAACAAGCCATCTGCCTGTCTCCGGATCGAAAAACCACCTACCAGATCAATTACGGAGTGATTGACGGAAGATACGTCTCCACTGTTTTAGATGTGCGTGCCCTCCGAGGCCCTAATCGACTCGAATCGGGCCACTACCTTGTTGCAGCAAAGACTCGCACCCGCCTCTGTGCAGCAAAAAACGCACGTATACAAACACAAGGAAGGTTCGACATCGAGAAGCTGCAATCACAAGAGACAGCCGAACGATTTTATACTCGGCTTGCACTCCTGCTCTCTGAGAGCACTCGTCAACAACTCGGTATAAGGGAACTGTGGGACGGCATATAAAACTCCTTACGTACAGCTGTAACGGAAATCATTGGTTTTCGGAAAATGCAAAAGAACAGCTGGTATGACGAGAAGTACCGTGTCGCAGCGGAGAGAAAACATACTGCCTACCTCGCAACGTTACGATTGGCCACAACACGTGCGGGATGGGATAGATACCGCGAGTTGAAAAGGTAAGCGATACGCAATTGCAGACAGAAGAAGAAAGAGGCCGAAATGTGTGAGTATGAAGAGCTTTGCAAGCTGGCCGACAGGGGTAATGCTCGAAAATTCTGCGAAAAGATGCGGCGGCTAACAGGCATACTCTTGTAGAACACCCAATGGGGATCTAGCGACCGATGCCCAAAGCATACTTAAATTGTGGAGTGAACATTTCTCCAGGCTGCTGAATGGCAGTAAAGGTACAACGCCAGGAGAAAGCGAACCCGATTCCCCAATCGTTGACGATAAAGCAGACGTTTCATTGCCCGACCATGAAGAAGTTCGAATAGCAATTACCCGCCTGAAGAACAACAAAGCGGCGGGGGCCGATGGATTGCTGGACGAGCAATTCAAACACGGCGGCAAAGAACTGATAAAGAGCATGCATCAGCTTCTTTCTAAAATATGGTCCGGCGAAAGCATGCCCAACGTTTGGAATTTAAGTGAGCTCTGCCCAATTCACAAATTTGCGCCAACTACCGTGGGATAAGCCTCCTCAACATAGCGTTTAAGGTTCTATCAAGCGTATTGTGTGAAAGATTAAAGCCCACTGTCAACAAACTGATTGGACCTTATCAGTGTGGCTTCAGACCTGCAAATCAACAACCGACCAGATATTCACCATGTGCCAAATTTTGGAAAAGACCCGTGAAAGGAGAATCGACACACACCACCTCTTCGTCGATTTCAAAGCTGTTTTTGACACCACGAAAAGGTGCTGCCTTTATGCTGCGATGTCTGAATTTGGTATCCCCGCAAAACTAATACGGCTGTGTAAACTGATGTTGAGCAACACCAAAAGCTCCGTCAGGATCGGGAAGGATTTCTCCGAGCCGTTCGATACCAAACGGGGTTTCAGAGAAGGCGACTCCCTATCGTGCGACTTCTTCAATCTGCTGCTGGATCTTTTGTAAGTGTGTACAGCTGCTGGCGTATGCCGATAATATTGATATCATCGGCCTCAACACCCGCGCCGTTATTTCTGCTTTCTCCAGACTGGACAAGGAAGCAAAGCAAACAGGTCTGGCAGAGAACGAGGGCAAGACGAAACATCTACGGTCATCAAATAAATCGTCGTACTCGCGCCTTGGCTCTCACGTCACTGTTGACTGTCATAACTTTGAAGTTGTAGATAGTTTCTTATATTTAGGAACCCGCATTAACACCACCAACAATTTCAGCCTGGAAATGCAACGCAGGATAACTCTTGTCAACAGGTGCTACTTCGGACTGAGGATTCAATTGAAAAGTTAAGTCCTCTCTCGAGGAACAAACTCTATAAGTCACTCATAATTCCAGTCCTGCTATATGGTGCAGAGGCTTGGACGATGACAACAACTGATGAGTTGACGTTGCGATTTTTCGAGAGAAAAGTTCTGCGAAAGATTTATGGTCCTTTGAGCGATGGAGCGATGAGCTGTATGAGATATACGACGACATTGACATAGTTCAGCGAATTAGAAGACAGCGGCTACGCTGGCTAGGTAATGTTGTCCGAATGGACGAAAACACTCCAGATCTGAGAGTATTCGACGCAGTACCCGACGGGGAAAGCAGAAAGAAGAATTGGATCTAAAGAATTCAGCAAACAGATTAGAAATAGTGTGAGGTTCACTGGATATAGTAGACTTATATTTCATCGCGGACGGAAAATTAGAAATCATGCGTTTAGAGTTGACGAAACCATAGAACAATTTTGAAATACGTATAATATTATTTTTTACTATGTTTGTACAACATATCTTGTTAAGTTCAGCAAATTGTCGACGCAATTTAAATTATATTGAATAGTCAACAACTAAACCAGTTTTTTTAAATAGTTTAAAATCACGAGATTTTCTATTTTTTTAAATTTACATAACTCTCTCGAAAACCATAAATTGGAACTCATTCTCGGAGTAAAAACAAATTTCGGAAATGAATGAAAAATTTTAAATAAATTTAAAATAGTTTCATTAAAATGGGAGACACTAAATTCAATATTGCCACTATAATCTGGCCAAGTTACTTTAAAAACTTTGGAATTAAACTTCTTAAAATTAGCTTTCGGAAAGTTGAACCGAGAACAATAGTCTTGTGTATTATTATAACTATGTCGATATTAATTACCAAAGCAGGATGACACGAGCCCTCTGACAGAACCAAAAGAGCACATCGGACGACAGAGAATATTGAATCGTTATCAACGTAAACCAGATCTAAGAACTTACCAAACTTGTTTGAAATTAAATTAATTTGGTTAAGACCCAACTCCGAAATTTCATCTAGGAACTCGTTAAAACATAAGCGTGTACTAACAGGAATGATGTAATTATCAATAGATTACCATGATATAAATACACTGTAAATTGAAATCGCCCAAACCAGTCATGGAATCAGTATTATTAGCCATGTAGAAAACATTATTTATTAAAGAAGCATGCAGCATATATACAGATAAGTCCGATTGAGGCGATATATAAAATAAAGTTAAGTAGATATGGCCAATATTAGCACAAATTCGTATGCATTTAAATTTTATGAAGCCTGCATGCGGAACTTCGACTTCTTCAGATGGAATTGAAGAATGAACAGCGACACCACCTCCTATTCTGCACAGCCGGTCATATCTAAAGATTTCAAATTCGCTATTGAATATCTCATAATAAAAAATGTGGGACATTAGCCAAGTTTCTGTGAAACCAATGACTTTAAAATTACAATTAATGCTATTTAAATACAGATCAGTAAGTTTTGTATTAAGACCTCGAACATTTTGATAATAAATACTCAGCAAATTATTGTTAATCAGTTTTTTGTTGCTCAAATTCACGCGCAAAGAAACCAGATGGCCAGAATGAGCTGCCAAGAACCAATGGAAAATTGTCAGCGGATATGACGACCTTAAAAGACGAAATATCTCTGTCGTACTTGAAAGTAAGGGTTTGCATATCTGTATCGTTCGTTTCTAATTTTGACGAAATATAACACTTTATGTCATCGACTGTGGTATCCGCAGCAAGTCTTGAGATGAGAATTGAATTTTTCCGCGTATAACTAAATTTGCTTACCTTGTCCCGTTAAAGCTTTCTCTGTATTCTGAGCAGACGAATCCTTCTCTCTTTGAGGACAACGGGAAGAAAGATTGATGAGGTCAATGTTGGGTGGGGGCATTCTTTTTAAATAAGATGCAGTGGTCTCTTCATCACACGAACGTTTACGTTTAGAAAAAGGTTTTGGATTCTCTTCTTGATCAATTAGGCATTTAAATGACTGAAACAATATTTCATAATGCTTAAATTTTTCGGTAAGGTTTTCAAGCTCACGGCCAGTCTGTTTGAAAATATTGCGCGTCTGCTTAAAGGCTTTAAATAATTCAATTTCTGTCGGTTTGCATTTTATGCAAGATCAGCGCAAGCCCTTGCTATCAAGAATAAAATCCAATATCCCACCTGAGCGTCCAGCACATTTAATATGGGCAAGCCCGTCACATAGGCAGCAAGAAACAAAGTCTTCCGACTCGCCTTTGACAGTACAATTCGGGAAATTGCAAGTCATAATGACAAAAAACATTATTAAATAAAATTACCAAAAATTTTAAATAATAAAAGTAAAAAGAGTAATGACAAAAACATTTATAAGAAATAAATGCAATAAAAATTATTTGTTATCAAAGGTGACAACCAATGTAGCGAGCAGTTTGAGATGCACTGTGACACACGAAAAGTTAGAAACTCGCAAACAGCTGTGAATAAAGATGGAAAACAAATAAAAACAAGAAAGAAATTTAAGTAAGTAATATAAATTAACACTAGCATATGCACTTTTTAAAAATGTAGCAACAAAGACAAGTTGAAAGGACTCGTTCTAGTTTTAAAGCTGACATTAGTAAGAGGTTGTAAGCTAAGATAGTGAATAGTAATAAGTGTATAGCTATTAAATTGGGACTTTTATAAACAATCCAATGATCGCATTCAAGGGTGAGTTAAAAAGTAAACAATTTATCGACAAACTTGTTGCAAATTACTAGTTTGACGTTTGAAAAGGAAACTCTACCGGTTTTGGGTGTCACGAAAACCAGTTTTATCATTTATCAGCTCGCTATCAGAAAAAAAAATGAGAGGAAAGTCGCTGACAGATTTAAAACACAAGTTAATAAATAAATTTTTTCCAATGAAATTTATTTTGTGAACATATTCAAAATTAAACCTCGAGTACAATCCCTTGGACTAGGACTTGAATAATTTATTATATGAATACCACAGCAAAGTGTGGCCGGATCCACTAGTGTTATATAAATCTGTAAAGTGAGCATGAAATGCGAAATTTGGCTTACATTTTATGTGTTACGAATATTCAGATTAAATTCTTCTTTCAAGTTGTAATAAAAAAATTTGTTTTATATCTTTTTGGTTATTTTTAATTTGTATTTATTCCGCGTAATAACTTACATATCTTGTGGTGACTTATACAATAAATGTTACAGAGCTGGAGTATTTTCATCCCATCGGACGACATGACCTGGCCAGCATATCCGCTGTCTTTTAATTCGCTAAACTACGTCAATGTCGTCGTATATCTCATACAACTCATCGTTCAATCGAAAGCGGTATTCGCGTTGCCGATCCGCAAAGGACCATAAATCTTCCGCAGAACCTTTCTCTCGAAAACTCGTAACGTCAACTCATCAGATGTTGTCATCTGATCTCTGCACCATATAACAGGACGGAAAAAATGAGTGACTTATAGAGTTTGATTTTTATTCGTCGAGAGAAGATTTTACTTCTCAATTGCCACTCACTCGCGACAACCGTTTGTTTGATGACAGGAGATATTTCGTCTTCCCCTCGTTCACTACCAGATTCCTTTGCTTCGCTTCCCTACCCGCTCTGGAGAAAGCAGAACTAACGGCGCGGTTGTGGAGGCCAGTGATATCAATATCATCGGCATACGATAGCAGCTATGCACTCTTATAGAAGATGGTATCTTATCTTTTTAGTTCTGCAGCTCGAATTATTATCTCCAACAGTAGATTGATAAAATCTTCCCGATCCTGACGGCTCAATGTGAGTTTACACAGCCTTATTAGTTTTGCGCATTGGCCACAGCGAATACCGCATTCGATGGAATGATGAGCTGTATGAGATGACATGGACATATTTCAGCGAATTAAAATACAGTGGCTACGCTGCAATTTTTCGCTACAATACAACACAACGGTTCATAATTTAACGCAGCAGTAATTTACCAGTTGTATACACAGCAAACACCATCAGGTGCAGTTCATTGCAATAGCGGCAGTAAGGCCAAAAGTAGGGAATAGAAAGCCGGGCAACCAATCACAGTAGCAAAGGATAATTGGCCAAGTTATTCTGTAATTTTCAAATATAAGTACTCAGGGATCATTGTACAAAAAATGGTTTATTAAAGTTAATAAAAAATATTTTAAATATACCACATAGCGCTAAATTTGTAATTTTCTTAGAGTAATCAAACTTTAATATGTGCCCCACAGCTTAATTGCTAATCAGTGTTTAAATAGTCATTAAAAAAGTTGCAAAATTGTTCGAAAACTACGATACTAGTTCAAAAGACTACCAAACGGGAGCAATGGCGCGCCGCCTTTTCGCTCGTATCTCGGGAACGGTTCGTTCTACGGCCATGGTCACATATACCATTTCGGTAGCAAACGACGTGACAAATAACTTTTGTTTTATACATTTTGCCATGAGATGCGTATTTCAGGCGCTAGATAGACAATTTCACGATTTTAGGCGAAATTTCAAGGCCGGAGTTGGGGTTGAAGATGCAATCCGATCTCAAAACAAAAAGTTGCATTGAAATCAGGAAGTACTAAGGCAACTTTTCCGCACTATTAGAAATCCCGAATCGAAAAAAGTCCGGAATCGACCCACCTTAATGGACAATGCCCCTTTGACAGGGAAGACTGGCAATTGCTGAGTTTTACGACGAAGTTGAGAAGAAATTGGCCATGATAATAAATAAAACGATTGTGTTAAATCAGGGAAAAAAGGATCTGATAGGGTCACTTTGTCAGAAATATAGGCAAGATGCCT
>NW_024396310.1:935803-952920 GCF_016617805.1 Bactrocera tryoni
TCATACAAAGCGTCACAACATTGTGTTGTTGGTAGAAAATATAAGCTGCGCTGAAAAAAATAAACGAATGGCCGCCGCACAGTGGCACCGCTCCATACATTTCTTGGAAAAAAATAGAAGTAGTGGTCGTACAAAAATTAAACTTTGCAGAAACACTTCTCTGGACTAAATTAAGAAATTTTGAAAAAATCTTGGAAAACCGCCCACTGCCACACCCACCTCCCATATAACTGCAATTGCCAAAATTTTTTTTTTGGACCTAGGGACTTGAAATTCGGGACACTTCTTAATTGAGTTCTCCTGATGAAAAAAAAATAAGCTTAAACGCAAAGTGACGTTATTTATACCTTTACCTTGATAAAAATTCAATATAATATGCAATGTTTTAATTGAATATGTAACAGGCGAAAAATTGTATTAGTTTTTATTTGTAATATTATGCAAGCACCATATCTTTAACAATGGGATCTAGTTCTAAGGAAATTTTGTTCGAATGACGCCGTAAGCTACTTATGTAAGGATCCGAAGTTATAAGAAGTCTGTTGAAGACATCAGTATTTGTGGAAATTAAAATCGATGTTACTAAAAGGGACGGTAATTGGCGGTTGTTTTTTTTTTAAATGAAAGTACAGACTCGGAACTTTAAGTTTTTTTATAGTAAGAGGGCTAAGCAAGGCAAAGCATATAAAGTTTTTTTCCATCAAAAAATGAAAAGTTGATATTTTTTAGTATAATTTTTGAAAAATTATAAAAATTAGCTTACTTTACCAATTTCAATAAATTTTCTTTTTTATAAACAAGTAGGTGCTATATTTGCACTAAAAAATAAAAGAAAAGTCAAAGCTATAAACTTACACACAGAAAAATTCTTTATTTGGACAATAATTTTAATCTGATTTTATTGAATAACTTTCCGTCGACTTCTGTTAGTTTTTTTAACTATAAAATTTCACTTTTTATAAAAGGCCTTGTTGAATTTTTCTTATCCAAATATTTCTTTACAAAACAAAATCATTAAAGTTTTGAAATTGGAAAGTGGAAAAATCCTATTTTTTCCGCCGAAATGCCACTGTGCGCCGCTAGTCACCGCTTCCCTTGCCGCTGTACAGCTTCGCCGAACAAACCAGCGTAAATATGTATGTTTGTGTATAAGCTTGCATACATATCGACGCAGATTTTTGCGAGCCGCGTAAAAATATTTCAGAATTACAAAATATTTTTTATATTCCTTGACAAATACAGTCAATCCCGCTTATGTACCACAATCAAAGATACAGATTTTTGTGGTTTTTTTTTTAAATAAAAATATCATATGGCACATAAGTGAGTGCGGTTACTACTTAAGCGAGTGGTACTTAAAACAATAATTTCTATGTTTTTCAAAAAACAAACCGTGAGATGCAGCAAGACATAGGCAGTTAAGAGGGATATTTTCATTTAAGCGGAGTACTTCTTAACCGGGATTGACTGATCACAAAAATGAGAAGAATATTGAATATTTTCTATGAAAAATTTCCTGACTTGAAATTCGACAAATAAACGATGTTGTCAATTTTATTCTAATATATTTAAATATACTCATATTTGCGGGGTTGTCATTTTTTCCTTCTCGTGCATTTCAGAAATATATTCAATTTATGATTTTTAGCTTTCGAAATCGTTGCGAAAAGACGCTTGTGGGCAAGGCATGCTCGGGGAGATGTAATGGCGTCTGCATTTATGAATGAATTGAATATGCTTTTTGAAAGTACGTTGGATTAATGAATGAAAATGTTGTTGTTGTGTAATTTACTATAGATTTTGACGTTGGCCATATTGATTTCTGATGCTTTTTGAGACGATTGTTATTTTTGTAGAACAATATTTGTAATTTTTGCGGGTGACATATCTACATGTGTATGTTGTGAATGCATTGTATGAGTGGGAATGTCATACGCACATATTTACAAGTGTACGCATATAAGTATGTATTTTAGACGATTGTTGTTTTTGCAGAAAATGTTTGAAGTTTTTACGAGCGACATATTTACATTTGATACAGATATGAATATACATACATTTGTAGGATTGTGTATGCATTATCTGTGTGACAATGCCAAACGCACATGTATGTACATATAGAGCAGCGCGCGAGTTAAGGAATATGTGTTACTTATCACATTTTTGTACCGAATACATAAATTATCAACTGGAAACCTAAACAAACAATAACAATAGTCTCGCCTAGCATCATAAATGTAACAAACAAAATGCATGTGCGAAAATGTAAACTGCACCAAACTATCTCATTAGCAAGTTAGCAAACATTGTAAATGCACTATCAATACAACAAACCAAATGTATCTAAACAAACAATATATCTGTAAACAAACCTAAACAAATAATATAATTGTATCTAACAAAATATCAACTAGTAATAAGTAAACATACAAGTTAGTATAAATAGAAGTAAGATTATGAAAAATAGGCAGTAAGAAATTATGAATAAAAAAGGCAACACAAAAATAAGTGTACTGCCGAAATAAATATAATTTCTTTACGCACAACAAACGACAGTTTGTTAACTGGGGGCTCAACCGGTCTTAAAGCCATTTTTATCCTGCGGTAACGGATAAAATAAAATTTAAAAGCAAATTCCACGGGAAGTAGGACTTCCACACACAAGGTTCTGAAAAAGCGGACAGACGGCAGAAACACTGGATAGCGGCAACCACAAAAAATAACATAAAAACAACGTCCTGAGAAAGCGGATCTCAAAAGTTCCTGAAAAATTGGAAGCAGCACGGACAAGTCTTAGACGAAAGATCATCAAGCTGGAATCTAATAAAAAGAGGCAGAAGCTTTTTAATTTGAATCGTCCTTTATTCAACGCCAATCCAAAGATGTCTGCGCAGGGAATAGCAAGCCTCAAGGTTCAAATTGCGACCTTAACTGCATCTCTAACAGAAAACCGAGAAAGGGTGGCTATGCTAGAACATGGTCTGCAATCGAATATAAGGACTATCGAACAGCTCGTTGATTGCAAGCCAAATCAGTACAGATCCTGGAGGAAACGTGCGTGGACGCACATGGAGAACATAAAAGAATATGCCACAACCCCAACATATTACACTGCACTCTCGATACTGCATTCAAATATTCAAGGAAAGGCAGCCGACATATTAATTAACCACAACACAAAGTTAAATTTTTACTCGATAATACATCGACTGGACTCCACTTATGCAGACCAGAGGCCTTTATACGTGTTACTGGATGATAGAGGTGTGAAACTATCGATAGTACTATCGTACTTCAAAGGTTCATAAAAAAATATCTTGAAAAAAAATCAATTGCATTATAAAAAACCTGTCTTTCCAAGAACAAAATAACTCATATTTATTTTCATATTAAAAAAAACATTAATAAATTCATTTACAACATAAGTTGAGAGCTTAAGTTTATGTTAAAACGGAGATCAAAGAGCCACTCAGTGGTTTTAAAGAGATCAATATTAGCACATTTCGTGATTTTTGTTGATAAATAACAACATATCTACTTTTTTTCCTTCAGTCTTGTTCGTCTGTCTGAGACTAATTCTCCAGCTTTGCTGAACATACGCTCAGACTCCGTTGAAGTTGCCGGAATGCACAAATATTTCCATGCCATGATTTGCATTGACTTCATTTCAGTCGATCTAGTCTGATATTGAGATAAATGTTTGTTTATATAAGCGTTACACAAAATGGAGAAAAATCCAGTATTCCAATGGGTCTACATCTAGCGGCTCATTGGGTTTTTCAGTGTATTCGCGTAGTGTGATGATAGCATCCGCTCTGTTGGATTTGTCTTTGCTGGATAGCTTCTCTGTCAAAAATTCATAAATCTGTGGAATTTTAACGCTTTTTGATATCGACGTTTCCTCTCTGTTGTCATTCGAAGACGAAGCTGCAATTCTGTCGATTTCAACCAATTCGTTTTCCAGCAACATAGACGATTGGGCCGCATTTTGACCTGACTGAAACCCTTCTTTTTTAAATCTTGGATCTACCAAGGTGTCTAATCTAGTAGCACTTCTGGATTCATATGGAAACAGCCTCTGTTTAATTTTGTCGCATAAGTATAACTGTGCTTCCGATCCAACAAAAGTTTTCAATTTTGATTGAAGCTTCATTAACGTTGAGTGCAATCCCCATGCAATGGGAATTATATGCGAAATCGACACATATTTATTACCCGATAAAATGCTTATATATGTGTTGAATGGTTCCAACAACAAACGCACTCACGCAACGATACTGAAATGTTTGCAGCTGAATGGTTGAGTTCATTAGCGAGCTTTGATGTCGTTAAAACTGTCGATCGTATTTTGAAATCGCCATCAATGAAATGACACCTAATGGTCAAATAGCTTTCATTTGCCTTCGATGACCAACAATCAGTGGTTATAGCACAGCTTTCAATTTCATTAAGAATGACCTGTAATTTAGTTTTACCATTTTCATAAAGCTTGTGTATATGAACATTCAAAATGGTATTTCGAGATGGTCGATCAAGACACCGAAGGAGCTCTCTAAGTCCTTGATCTTCGACAATGCGAAATGGTTGTACATCTATAGCAATCATTCTTGCCAACGCCAAATCAATGTCTGCTTTCCGCGTGGAATTATTGCCGTAGATGTCATCGTTTTTAAAAAAATTTTTCAATGTGCTGCCGGGCTTCGCCTGATCGGCGTGCAGAGGATGAGCACGCTTAAGGTGGTCCATTAAGTTGGAAGTATTTCCACTCGTTTTATATAATTTTTGGCACTTAATGCATTTTGCATATTTTTTGTCAGCATTTAGTTGGAAATGCTTCCAAACATCCGAAATTTTTTGTTTTTTGTTCGCCGGCGCATCTGCGTACGAAAAGGCGCTTAGTATGAGAAAGAAGAAATAATGATATATACTGAATATTCAACTTTTAGGATATCTATTTTTAAGATCTTAAGGATAGTGGTTATACTTATGTATTTTTATATATTTAATTTAGAGAGTGCAACTAGAGTTGCAATTAGGTTAATACTACGGTCATTTGTCGTTTTGAGATAGTCAGATGGTTTAGTGTTATTGAACAAAGAAAGTCGTATCTGTTGCAGGTCTGGGCAGTTGTCGATAATGTGCATTACGTTAAAAACGGAGGATCCACAATGCGGGCAGTTTGGTTTGGTAGTGCCATTCAAAAGATGCGCATGTGTTGCAAGTGTGTGACCAATTCGCAGGCGGGTAAATGTTGCTATATTCCTAGTAGGACAGCTAGTGCCGTAATATGGTTTCGACATAGTAGGGTTACAGTCTTTGTAATGGTGTTTGTAATCTCTCCACTCACTTGAAAAGGTGATACTAATAGATTGTTTCACAAGCTTACGTATATCTTTGTCGGTGAAGTGTTCAGATATATACAGAGGCTCGCAACAGGCTGCCTTCGCTCTTCTATCTGCAGTTTCATTTCCATGGATCCCTATGTGGGCAGGTACCCACATTATTTTGATTACATTGCTGTGCTGCATAATAATGTTACGGATTTTTTGGATCATTGGTATGCAATTTGATTGGTTAAATAGCATCGATGGCGGATTTGCTATCGGTACAATACAAATGAACGTTTTCTTTCCATTGCGGGAGGCAAAAAGTACCGCTTCAAGTATTGCAGCTGCTTCGGCTGCGAATACCGAGCAGTACGGTGGCAGAGAATATACTGCCATGGTGGAACCTAGCTTATTTGTCACAGCAAACGCAGTACCTGTGTTGGATTTAGATCCGTCTGTATACACAACTTCCCAAGTTTTATTGTAATGTTCTAAGGCTTTGTTATGTAGTTGTTGGTATTCGTTGTTGCTTGTAGACTGTTTGCGGTATTGTTGTGAAGTGTGATACACCTCTTTCGGGATCACGCCCAATTATTACTATCTAACTGGACTTGCGTGGCAGTACGCCTACGTACTAAACCCTAACTCCGGCTGCGTTAGCTTGTATTTGGACCTGCGGGACCACCGTTAGGTATTACTTCGCAGGACCAAGCTGGGCAAGAATGCCGCTTCAGAAACTCCTTTCGTGGTTATTCAGCTGGTCTCAAAAGCTTCTTCGCTGTCGTTCTCTTATCCTGAGTTCATGGATCGCTATTGCGGCCCACTCTTTCATTTTCGCCCATACCAACTTCGATTGCAGCATGTGGCTTATAATGTTGTCAGGCGTCATCCTTTGTTTTATTATTCCTTCGATGGTAGTTCTCTCCATTACGTATCTCGAACAGAAGAAGAAGATATGCTCGGCGTTTTCGTTGGCACTGCTACAAAATGAACATTTTGTGTCATCGTCGTGGCCGAATCTGTACATGTTGTCTCTCAATCCAAGCTGATACGTTTTTTATGAGTCTGTGCGTCCATCTTCCTTTTTCTGGAGCGTTCCATTGTCTTTGCCACTCTTCGAGGCTAACCTGTCTCTCCTTTTTTCGCTCGTCAGCTGTTAGACGCCTATTCATAACTTTAGATTTTAGGTATGCTCTACGTAACTCTGAGGCCATTAGGTCCGGAGGCATAAGACCAGTTATGATACTGGCCGCTTCATGTGAGACTGTTCTGAAGGCACAGGCCACTCTGATGGCGCATAGCCTGGTCACTGCCTTCGCCTTATTGGCATTAGTTTTTTGGCACAGTTCTTTTCCCCATATAGGGGCCGCATACATCAGTGTAGACTGGCTTACTTTAGCTAGTAGGGCTCTCCTGCTTTGACTAGGGCCACCAATGTTAGCCATTATTCTTGACAGGGCCGCTGTAACAGCAGCTGCCTTGCTACAGGCTTTTTCAATATGCGCTTTGAAATTCAATCTCGTGTCAATCATAACGCCAAGGTATCTCAGGGAGTTTTGCGTTCTGATGTTGTATCCATCGATATTTAGGGTGACCGTTTCTAATTTTTTCCTGCTCGTGATAAGCACCGCTTCCGTCTTTTCTCCAGCCAGCTGCATCTTAGTTTCAGTGAGCCAGTCCTTATTTTTTGCTGTGGTCGCATTACAGAAGTTTTGAATTTGAGAGAGCTCTTTCGCAACTATCGTCACAGCAATGTCGTCTGCATAGCCAATTATTTGTGACTCTTTTGGCAGCGGTAGGCGTAGCACCCCGTCGTATAGTACATTCCAAAGCAACGGACCCAATACGTAACCCTGCGGTACTCCACCTGTCACCACGTAGCCTATCCTGGAGTGTTTCTTGCCTCTAAAGCCCTAATTATATGTGGCCAGGATGCAGAGTTAAAAGCATTTTTGACATCAAGTGTGACAACTGCGCAATATTTTTTATCGCCATGCATCCACCTGGTTCCCTCTATGGCCTCAGCCGCGATGTCCGTCAATTTTCCGACTGCGTCCATGGTGGATCGATGTCTTCGGAAACCAAATTGGTTTTCAGACAGGCCGGGCAGCTCTCCTTCTAGGTGTTGTTCCAGACGTTTACAGATTAACTTCTCCAATATTTTGGCCATCGTGTCGATCATACAAAGTGGTCTATACGCTCTCGGCTCACCCGCCGGTTTGTTTGGTTTCTGGAGGAGAACCAGGCGCTGTTTCTTCCATACTCTTGGGAAAACGGCTTCGTTTAGGCACCTAGAAAAAATTTCCGCAAAAGCCTTCTTGCTGTGTTTAACAGCAATCTTAAGCGCCTTGTTTGGGATGCCATCAAGTCCTGGCGCCTTTGTATTGCCGAATCTTTCCGCCACTTCTACCACCTCCTCCTCGTCGATTGGCAAAATTTCGACCACTGATGGCATTCTTCTGCTTGTATGCTGCTCTTGCGATGGGAAGAGCGTTTTCACCACTTTCTCTAGCAGTGTAGCACAGGTTGGTGCCTGGTTTTTACCCCCCTTGACCTTTGCCATTACTATTTTATAGGCGTCTCCCCACGGATTTTCATCTACCTTCTCGCATAGTTCTTTGAAGCTTAAGGTCTTACTTCTTTTAATAGCCTTTTTTAACTCATTCCGCTTTCTTTTAAAATATTCTCGCAGTCTCGTTTGTTCTGGCGTACCCAAGCTTCTTTGGGAGAGGCGTCTCGCTCAATGACATTCGCTTCTTAGCGCGCTAATCTCCTCGTTCCACCAGTATGCGGACCTTCGGGGCGCGTTTTGCCTTTTTCTACACATGGCCGCGTCGCAGGCTTTACTTATGTGACTTACCAGCATTTCAGCTTGTCGGTCTAAGTCGGTTGAGCTACCCATTTTTTCTTCCAGCATGAGGTCGAAGATGTTTTCATCTAGCGTTTCCACCTTCCATCCTTTTTTCCGAGGCTTTTTTAGACTGCCTTGGTTTCGCGGCTTCTTGCCGATTTCAAACATAATGGCAAGATGATCGCTATGTGTGTAGAATTCGCACACTTTCCAATGTGCAGATCGAGCCAGTGAGTTGCTGGCGAACGTAATGTCTATAATCGATCCGCGGCCATTATTCTCGAAGGTATTTCTGCCTCCCGTGTTAAGCAGCACAGCGTCTAGTAAGGCGAACGTTTTGAGCAAAGCATTACCCCGCCGGTTCGTCTTGCTACTACCCCATTCGATTGCCCACGCGTTAAAGTCGCCCGCTATTACATTTGGTGTAGTAGTAAGGGCGTCCTGGACTAATTCATCAAGGATCTGTTCATAAACACCTTGTAGTACACTCGGAGGGAGGTAGCAACTGTAAAAATAGATTCCGCCTATTTTCGCTCGCGTATAATATGATTTCTAACCTGTGTAAGCAGCAATTCGTTTCTGGCCTGAAATATCTTTGGAATGAGCACCATCGTGTTACGTGCCGTTCTTTGCGCAATATTTGGTAGTCCAGCTTCCAGTAAAATGGCTTTTATTGGCGAAGTAGGAAAGGCTCGAATACTCCTTCTAGCTGCCGCGTAGTATAGTGGGGAAATAAGTTTGATATGGGTTTTAGAACAGTGCCCGTATATCGACAGTCCATGGTCAATCTTAGATAACAATAAGACTTTTGTTACATTAACAATTGTGTTTGAGTGACATAAGCTATATTTAGAAGAAACAAATTTTATGATATTAAGCCTAGATAATAAGCTTAATCTAACAGACTTACAATGTTCTTTGTATGACAAAGTCTTATCAAATATTAGGCCTAGTATTTTTAAAGTATTAGTGTGTGGGATTTGCATGTTAAATATGTTAAGAGAGGGAAAGGAGCAATTGTGCTTTCTACAGATATGAAAGCTGGAGGATTTGCTTGCTGAAATATTGGCACCAAACCTTTCTGACCATTTATTAATACCATTTAGAATTTGTAAAAATATATGCTTAGGTAGGTAGGTAGGAGTGCAGCCCTATCGGGCTCAATTAGCACTTGATGTGCCATTTTGATACACTATTCGTAGAACCTCCTGTATCTGCTATTATTTTTCACCTTCTCTCTCAAACCATTTTGAGGTTTCGATGAAACTACTTATGTCCGATATGCTTTTGGTGGAAATCCATTCAATGTTTGGTGCTTGGTGGATTCCGAGTGTTTTGTGTCGGATCTGTGCTAGAGCGGGGCATTCGCAGAGAAAGTGGAAGATTGTTTCCTTGTTCCCTGCTACTCCGCAGCCACGGCAGATGTCGTTGTAGGGCAATCCCATTTTGGACGCATGTTCCCCAAATGGCCAGTGCCCTGTTAGCTACCACTGTTATTCTGTAAATACTTTTTCTTGACCTATTTAATAAGTCATTGGTTCTTTTCCTGTCATATGTTGGCCATAATTGTTTAGTTATGACGCATTTTGTAATGTTTTTCCACCAGTTGTTTGCAATTTGCTGAAATTGTGTATTGATCTCTCCTTTTATCGATCCTAGCGGGCTTGGTATTAGCTCCGCCTTGGATTCATTGAGGAAAGCTCCTGCCTTTGCCAACTCGTCTGCTTTTTCGTTACCGAAAATGTTCCTGTGGCCGCGAACCCATATCAAGTTTAGTTGGAGCTTGTCTTTTATTGCGCTTAGTGCTCTCTTGCAGTTGTGTACTGTGCTGGAGTTTGTCATGGGTGAAGACAAGACCAGGAGCGCCGCCTGGCTATCCGTAAATATAGTTGCTTTGTTTATATTCCCGTGGTTTTCTAATAGAGCTTCGCAGGCTTTTTCTATGCCTAGTACTTCTGCTTGGAAGATGCTAGCCGAGTTCGGTAGACGTATAGAGAGAGATATGCCAAGATCAGAGGAGAATACCCCCGTGCCTACTACACAGTCCATTTTGGACCCATCGGTATAGACTGTGATGGTATCCTCCTCTTCTACTGAGCCTCTTCTCCGTTCTCGTCTAGATGGTATCCTTACCTGGAAGTGTCTATTGAAATCCAGCTTTGGGAGAATGTAGTCTGATTTATTAATGGTGAGCTTGTTTAGGATTACACTATGTCCATAGTTCTGCTGGTTCCAACCTCCCAATTCTTTTATTCTTGTCGCCACAATAGCTGCTGTTTTTTGAATAAAAATGTCCATTGGTAGTTGATGCAGGATCACATTGAGCGCATCAGTCGGACATGACCTGATTGCACCCGTAACACCCGCACATGCTGCTCTTTGTATTCCATTTAATTTTCAAATATTGTATTGTTTGTTTAGCGCTGGCCACCATACTAGAGCTCCATATGTAAGTATAGGTCTTATGACAGCCGTATACATCCACATGATTATACTTGGTTTAAGGCCCCAATTCTTGTTGACGATTTTCTTACAAGTATAGTAGGCCATGTATGCTTTGTTTATTCTTTTTTCTATATTTATTTTCCAGGACAATTTGGTGTCAATCTCCACCCCCAAGTATTTAGCTGTGGAGGATAGAGTGAGTGTTGTACCATTTAGTACCGGAAGTTGAAACTGAGACATTTTGGTTCTGCTAGTGAATAGCATCAGTTCTGTTTTGTTCGGGTTAACTCCTAGACCATTGTTTTTAGCCCATAGGTTTGACCTACGAAGTGCTCTTTCCATAATCTCGCTGACTGTTGAAGGAAACATGCCTGAAACCAACAACACTATATCGTCTGCATACGCTACTGCTTTCACTCCTCCACCGTTTAGTTGGAGTAGTATTTCGTTCAGCGCTGCAACCCATAGAAGCGGAGAGAGGACCCCCCCTTGAGGCGTTCCTCTACTTACATAGCTTGTTTGTGTTGCAGCGCCGTTTGAAGCTATACTCTTCCTATTCTAGCATCGATAGTATCCATCTGCACACAGTGTCGTCTATACCACCATGTGCCAGAGAATTAATTATCGCATTTACTTCTATGTTATTGAAGGCGCCCTCTATGTCTAGAAATGCAGCCATGGTGTATTGTTTGTGATGTAGTGATTTTTCAATTACACTTATCACCTCGTGAAGGGCGGTTTCGGTTGATCGGCCCTTTATGTACGCATGTTGGGACTTCGATAACTTCTCCGCCATTATTGTTCTTACGTGTAGATCTATTAGCCTTTCTAGTACCTTCAGCATAAAGGAGGTAAGGCTTATAGGTCTAAAATCCTTGGCATTCTCGTGTGTTCTTCTGCCTGGTTTTGGAAGGAACACAACTTTACTTCTTTTCCAACTTTTTGGGATGTGGGATAATAGAATGCTAGCTTTGTATACATTTTCAAGTCTTTGAATCATTGGTTCTACCAGTTTTTGCAACATTATGGGCATAATCCCGTCAGGACCTGCCGCTTTAAATGGTGCAAAACTGTTTATGGCATACTTGATTTCGCTTTTGTCTACTATTTGGCCTTGATAATCAGCTGCGTTCAACGGTGGTTCTGGTTGAACCCTCGTTGAAGGTGTTTGCTGACTCCCAGGGAAGTGCGTTGTGATTAGTACCTCCAGAGACTCTTTTGCCGAGGAGGTCCAATCACTTCCCTCCGCCCTAATGTAGGCAGTATTAATATGATCTTTTATTTGATAGCATTTTACTCAGCCTGGCGGCTTCTGTGCAACTTTCTATCGATGTGCAGAAAGATCGCCATGAGTCCTTTTTAGCTTTCCTGACTGTTTTTTTGTATTCTTTCATACTGTCTTTATATGGCTGCCAGATTTTGGTTCTAAAACTCTTAGGAAGGCTTCCTTAGTTGTGTTCTCGAATTCTTGAGTTCACTGTTCCACCAAGGAAGAGACTTTCTCTTTTTCAAAACTGTTAGCGGAGTAGATTTATTAAAAGTTGTGGTTAGGATTTTTTCCAACTTCTCTACTTCTGAATCTAATTCCTCAGGATTTCTCATGCTCTTATTGCCTCCCTTTTCAAGGCATTTTATTGCTATACTGGTAAATTTTCCCCATGCCGTTCTTCTAGGGTTCCTGTAAGTGAGAGGCGCACTGTACTTCTCGCGGATGCTGAAGAGTATCCAGGAGTGATCCGACATGGAAGGCTCATCGAATACCCTCCAGTTATCCACAACGAGACTGTCTATGTCTGTTGATAGCGTGAAGTCAAGCACTTCCTCCCACCCTGGGAACCTATCCGAGCTTGGGAAAATAAAAGTTGGATTATCGCCCTTGTTGCAAATACTTAGATTACTATTCAAAATATACTGCAAGAGTGACTCACCTCTGGTGTTTATATTGGAGCTAACCCATACGGTGTGCCTTGCGTTTGCATCATCCTTCCTATTCTCCTCTACTAGTCTGACAAGCGGGGCCGGTGGTAAGTCTTCGTCATGGGCCAAATAGGCCGAGACCAAGAAGAAGGGCTTTTCCTTCTGTTCCACCTGTACCACTGTGATATCTGCTGTGCTGTAATTAGGACAAAGAAATGCATTTATACTTTTATTGATAAGAATGCATGCCCTAGGTTTACCTCTGTTCCGTGTGTAAAACAGGTTATGGTTGCTGCTGTTTAGCCCTTTAATGGTATCATCATTGACCCAGGGCTCCTGTACTAGGCTGATGTCGATGCACCTCTCGTTCACGAGGGTTGTCAGATTCTCTGTAGCACTCTTCGAGTGCTGCAGGTTTATCTGTACGCATCTTATGTTATTGGGCATCTCGGGTTTCTTCGATGCCCACATTCCTTAGCAACTGGCTGACGTCGTCGACCTCTTCCGTGTCGTCTTCGTCAGCCGCTTTGTCACCTTGGAAGATTTTTAGTCTGGCTTTGCGGATTCCGAAGCTGATTTTGTAGTCAGTCTTCTTCAGAGCCTCAATGGACTCATCACAAATGGCCACTAGTATTGGCTTGCTTGCTTTATTAGGTTTTTCCTCTTTGATTAGCTGCCACTCATCTGTACCTGGTATAGATCTGTTCTGCAGCTTAATGCACCTCAGGAGTTTTTCGCCTGGCTCTTCTAGAGGGGGTAACCAAATGCGAGCACGAGGTCTCTTTGGAATGTCCCAGGCGGGTATAAGCCTCAATTGGAGGCCTACGAAGGCGTTGCTAATTTTAGCAATACTACCCGTCAGGAAATCTAGCGAGGCCTGGTCCGCGCACTTGATGACCCTGGAGCCCCTGAGGGTCTCAGAGGAGTCAAACTCCGAGTGAGGACCCGCAGGATTGTCGAGTACATAGCTCAGCAGCATACTCGACAATCTGACGTCGATCTCCACCCATCTCTCTCACTGCCATCTATAATGGCCACCTGCAGGCTATCCCTGGCTACATCGCAGAAATGCCTTGCCGTTGTTGTGCTGCTGTGTTCACCTTCACTCTGCCTCGGTTTTTTGGGCTGAGTTCCGGGTACCTCTGCGATGGAGCGATTTCTCTTCTGAGAAGTGCTCTCTCGTTTGCTCTCTACTTGAGGTTGTGATTGCTTCCTTTTCAGGTAGCCATCATATTCCTCTACAATGGATTTGAGGCGCTTTATTTCAGCCTCATCAACTGGGGTACCGGCTGCCTGGTCTTTGGCTATCTTCCCTAGTATGAAGACTGTCCTCTGGTACCGGTTTTTCCTAAGCTGATTTTGGAATTTCTTGCGCTTCTTTTTCTTCTCTCCTTTAGCCGCCAGTGCACTTTGGTTGGTGCTCATGGCAGCCTTGGAGGTGGACGCTTCCTCCCTTACATCTGTGGTTTTCACTGCTGTGTCTACCGGTGTACTTTGGTTGGTATGTCCGGTAGTACTCACACTCGTCTCCTGGCTGGAGGCTAGTAGTTCGTCTTCATCGGATTCCGTAATAGGATTCCGATAGTTCATGTCCTTAGTCGTTGCTGTTGTCGTCAATTTGGTTGTTGTTGTTGTTGAATTATTGTTTCCGTTCATATTTGGTCCCACGAGTAATCCGGAAAGGGTTGGTCACTCGTCCGCAGAGCCGGTTTGTGGAGAGAAGGCTTTTATACCTCCGACCTCGCCCGGGCATCGGAGGGGACCGTTCGCGATCAGCTATTTATTACCCATCGCTGACCATTCAGCCCTCGACACCTTGGCTTAAGGTGGTGTTGGTTCGGGTATCCTCATACTTCCGCAATAGGAGATGGGCGTAAAACCTAGGGTTTATTCATCCATATCACTATTGTGGGAATTATGAAGTGTCCCTCTTAGTTCGTAAGATTAGAGTGCGTTTCCTTTGGGATGCACACTTTACTCTTACTTAAGCCCCTTCGCCACGACAAGGCGACCAACTTCAAAGGAGCAAAAAATATATGCTTAACTTGTTGCAGATCTTTGATTTTTGTGAAAATTACGACATCGTCTGCATAAGCGAAATGTTCGGCCCTTGGATTTGAGGAGATTATAGAAGTAACTTTGTTAAACGCTATGATGAAAAGAGTTACTGAAAGGGGGGAACCTTGGGGTATGCCGGTTTAGAGATTATATATTAGAGATTGGTGTCTGTTGGCGCAGACAACAAACTTGCGATTACATAAAAATGATTTTACAATATTGTAAATTTTGGTGCCAATTTTCCAACGCTTTAGTTCGTTGAGCACTATATGTGCTCCAACCCTATCGAAAGGCTTCTCAAAGTCCAAGCTTAATATGGAAACGTGGTTTCGAGTTGCTAAGGCCGTAGAGGCAAAATGCTCGAAGAATAGGAGTGGATCAATAACTCCTAATCCTTTTTGAAATCCAAATTGGTTAGGGCTTATAAGGTCATCAGCTCTAGCATACCACATGATTCGTGTAGAAATTATTTTTTCTAAAACTTTGGACATGCAGGGGAGGAGGGATATGGGTCTATAATTTTCTATGTGGGAAGTGGGTTTGTTAGGCTTTGGGACGGGTATGATTGTGGCTACTTTCCACTGTTGGGGATATATTCCGGAGTTAAGAATTTTGTTGTAGAGGTTAACGAGTCTACTTTTAATGGGGTTAGGGATGTTTTTTAGGATGGGTAGGATATTTTGTCAGCGCCTGGTATTTTTCCTGCTAGTGCCGAGATCGTGATGTCATATTCGCTTGTGGTAATATCGGTAATAATATCGGATTGTGGTAATCGAGAGAGCTTTTGGGGAGGGTGAAGGGTTATTATAGGGTTCAGTAATGACTTGATTTTTTAGTGAGTTGAAACTGGTGTGGAAAAGGGAATTTTCGGAAAGAGATGACCATGTTTCTGCAAATTTTTCTGCGATATCTTGGGGTGAGTATAAAGGCCCTTGGTCTGTGTAAATATGCGATAAACCAAAACGTTTATTACATCCTCTAAGAGCTTTTATATCCGACCAAATTTGTTTGGGGCTCGAAGATGGGTTTATGTTAGATGTAATATTTTCTAGTGATATTCTTTTGGCCGACTTAAGCTCCTTCCTAAACACGGCATTGGCTTTTTTATATTATATAAGGTTGTTATCGGTTCTATTCCGTTTGAATTTCGTCCACAAGCGCTTTTTATTATTTCTAAGGATAGCGAGTAAGTTTGACCAATAAGGCAATTTCGCTGTAAATTTTTTAGTGCTGGATTGGGGATAAATGGGGGGTTAAATGAGCGGCACATGACAATAATGACAAAATACTTAGTAGGGGGCGTGGCCCCGCCCCCTAATAAGTTTTTTGTACGTATCTCGGAAACTACTATAGCTATGCCAACCAAACTCTACAGAGTCGTTTTCTTCAGGCATTTCCATATACAGTTCAAAAATGGAAGAAATCGAATATTAACCACGCCCACCTCCCATACAAAGGTTATGTTGAAAATCACTAAAAGTGCGTTAACGGACTAACAAAAAACGACAGAAACACTAAATTTTACGGAAGAAATTGGAGAAGGAAGCTGCACCCAGACTTTTTTGAAAAATTGAAAATGGGCGTGGCCTCGCTCACTTATGGACCAAAAACCATATCTCAGGAACTACTCAACCGATTTCAATGAAATTCGGTACGTAATATTTTCTTAACACCTTGATTACATGTATGAAATATGGGTGAAATCGGTTCACAACCACGCCTTCTTCCAATATAACGCTATTTTGAATTCCATCTGATGCCTTCTCTGTATAATATATACATTAGGAACCAATGATGATAGCGGAATAAAACTTTACACAAATACGGTATTTGAAAAATATGTAAATAACGGATAATGAAATCTCGATTATCACTTTATCATGCGAGAGTATAAAGTGGAACTCTCATTGAAGGTGGTAGGTATTTGCATTTTTTGGATTCTTATTGCTTCACGCATGGAGCATTTGTTATCTGTTTTTATTTTTATTATTTCTTTCATTTGTACAAATTTGGGACATGATTTGCTAGAAGCTGGGTGACTACCTGAACAATTAATGCAGAAAGAACGAGAACAAGGCAATGAAGTGTGAGGTGGAAGGGCACATGTGTCGCATACGGGGGCTTTACTGCATCGCTTTGTCGTGTGACCGAGAAGCTGACAGCTTTTGCATCTCATTGGGTTGGCATAGTACGGTCTTACCTTATTGGTGTACCACGAAATATCAACTTTTTCTGGTGAATGATACATGTCAAACGTGAGAAGCAATACAGAAGACCCACCAACTTCAACGCTGCACCTTTACAAAACAGCTATAACCGTCAAATGCAACGATTACCTCCAAATAACCCAATTCGAGGAGATCCACAGAAGAGGCACCAAAATCCTTCATCTCGCAATTACAACGCACCAGAGAAGATACAACGATTAAACCAAATACAGGAAGAAGAACTAGGCTCTCTCACACCACAACATAGCGACTATGAATATAAGACAGGCTTTGTTTTTCTCAAGCGAGTGC